>NC_034434.1:725694-824402 GCF_002078875.1 Numida meleagris | reverse complement strand
GGGGGGATGGAGCCAGCCTGCTGCAGGCTGATTGCATTATGCACGCCACTCTGCCGTTAATTGCTGGTCTTTTAAATATGTACAAAGCAGCAGCAACTGAATAATAGGTGGAAGGCGAGCTCATCCACAACGCTGGCGTGGAAGCCCTTGGAGCAGGATGTTCTGTTGTCCCTTTGCGTGAGCAGGAAGGGCATCGGGAGCTGCAGGACTTGATTGAGGAGTACAGAAGCTGAGCAAAAGCCAGCTGCAAGCTGGTAGCATTGCAGCCTGCAAAATCCTGGTTAAACAAACGTCGTAAAACCCGGCCCTGGAGGGAACGCTCATAAACTTTGCAAAACAAATTGCTTGCAGTGTGATAAAGCAGGTAAATTCTTGGCTGCTCGTGAACTTTAACGAGGGATTGGGGACGCTGCAAAGCTCTCTCTCGGGTGCTGCAGGCAGTGGGGTTGCACAGAGGCTCAGCTCTGCTGGGGTTGGTGAGCTGTAGGTTCACCCATGGTTTTCTTGTGTTTTCTCTGCCCCTGTTTGCTTTTCACACCTGGAGATGGAGGAGCTGCCCTCAGGCTCCTTCTCACCCTACGTGCATCCATCGTGTGGCACAGAGAGAAGCTGCAGGAGGGTGGGTGGGACATGACCCTGGGGTCCTCACCCTGCACACAGGGACCCTTCCCCAGATGTGCTCTCCTCGATGGCTGCTGCCCCACATCCCCTTCCTTCTCTGCTGTTGGGCAGAGGGTGCTGGGGATACCTCGAGGCAAGTTAGGTCCTGATGTCCAACGTGACGCAGAGCAAAGCAAACAGCGAATAAATGGCAAAGACTTGAGCAAGAGGGCTTGCAAACAGGAGGAGCTGTATTTCAAACACCAGCTAGCATTGTGCAGTCCCTGTATTTTCTGGCAGCCTTCGTGCAAAGCAGCACTTCACATCAACCCACCCCATCTCTTTGTCCTAGCAGCAAAGTTACCTTGGCAGCATCTGCTGTCCCCCAGCCCTCACCTTGTCTGTGTGCAGCACAGAGCTGGGCTCCCATCCCACATCCTCCATCCCTCCCTGAGTGCAGTGCTTGGAGACGCCTTCAGAATGGACAAAGTTCTGACGACCTTTGAGGAGGGAACGTTTTGCACCCGTGTCAAAAAGTGGTGTTCTGCCACTGATGTCGGTATTTTTTTGCTGCCGTTTAATTAGATTAATCTTCTAAGTTTGGTGGCCAGCTGTTTGCTTTGCAGACAGGCAGAAAAAAATCCAGCGCTGCGCTCCTGCTGCTTTCTTCTTGTAATGAGCTTGTTAGCAATTAGTTGCTATTGGAGCGGGCTGCCATGTGTGGAGCAGTAAGCACAATGAGCTCCGCACCTGGAGAATGGCTTTGAGGTGAGAACCGGCTGGGGAAGGGGACTGGGATGAGTGGTTTCAAGGCTGAAGGGCTGAGTGCATTGGTGCAATTGTCCTTGTCCTTTTGGGGATAACTTAGCTGAGTTTGGGATTATTATTATTTTTAATATTTTAAAAATATATTAAAAAATAATACTTCGAGCTTAGGAAGTTTCCCCTCTCTCCTAGTAGGGGAATTCATGGGAGAAACTCTCTCTGAAGCCTTTTTTTTTATTTTTTTCCTCTTTTCCCATCACTCATCCCTGCCCTCACCAGCAAGGAAACGTGGATGGCACAGCACGTCCTGGGCAGAACGGGATGTGCAGGGGCCGAGGCGGCCTTTGGCTTCGGCGGAGATGCACTGAGCCCTGGGGGAGCAGGAGGGTGCCCGCAGCACGGAGCTTTTCCCAGTTGTTGACTCAGAGCCTGGATCTCTGCCAGCCCGGCGGGTGGGAACGGAGCCTCAGGCTGCAGATTTCGGCTGCCATCTGATGGGCCTCAGCCTGCAGATGGGCTGAAGGGCCCTTCTAGGGGTCTCAGAGTTCACTCATCTCGTTTTCGAGCTTGCAGAAGGTTGGCCGTGCGTCGTTGCTGATATTTTGGGGGGCTTTGCCTCGCAGGTGGGTGCTGGTATCCCAGCGCTGGGGCTCCTTGCTCCGTTTTTCTTAACGGGATTAATAACCAGAGCTGTGGGATTTTGAACCCTCACAGTTCAGCTGAGGAAGACCCAATTTCTCTCCAGGCAACTTAGGGCATCTGCGCTTAAATAACCTTTTAAATAACCTATTACTTGGCCAAACAGCATGCTTCAGAGCTGGCAGCCCTTCCAAAATGTGTCTTTTTTATTAAAAAAAAGCAAGGAAAAACTGGGAGAAGGGTCTGTGCTTTTGCACAGTTTCTGTTGCTCCCTCCCCCTCTGTGTATCATTCTTCTTCCTTTCCAGAAGCCACCAAGCTATAATGACTCAAATACTCCACACTAATTAATCCTTGGAAAGCCCACAAGTGAAAAAGGATAAAAAAAAAAAAAAAAAGGGAATTGGCTTTTGTGAATGTCCTAAGGAAAGGACAAACTGAGGACTAGAGGAAGCTCATTTTCGCCAGCTGCCCTGCCTCTGCCTGCTGAGCTGGGGGGGAGGTGGAGAGCTCCCAGCTCCAATCCTGCAAACAGGGCGCTCCCCACATCCTTCCTCCATCCAGACTTGCATTTGACATGTGCCACACGTGTGCAGGTCTGGCTTCTTTGCCACCGTCCCCATTTGCAGAGAGGAATTGCTGTTTTCTTTCCTTGGTGGCTAATCGGCACGAAATGAAGCTGGAGGCTGTGCTGACATCTGAGCCTGCATGCAAAGGAGAGCAGTGGGAAACCCGCTGAGATTTGCTCAGCGCCTGTCGCAGAAGCAGTGCATTTGGACCAGGGATGGGTTTTCCTGCAGGCTCTGCTCGTTGCAGCTGAGGGTTAATGGGGCTGCAGGGGTTATAAGGGCTATGAGGGGCTTGTCTTGCTGCTGCCTGTGCAAAGCAAAAGCTCTCAGCCCCTCTGTGCCTTGTGAGTTACAGGAACAGAGAGCACCGTCTCTGGGGAAACAGCTCCAGGTTCTTCCACTTAAGTGTGTCATTTGATCTGCTCTTACATCTACTTTGCACATTCACATCCTTCAATCCTTTAAACAAGCCCTCTGCTTTACATAGCTGTTCTGTAGCGCTGGGATGTTGTTATAACCCGGCCTTGCAGACTCCTTATCCAACACGCCGAAGTGAGCGGGGATTTAATCTAGCAGCAATCAAACAAAACACCTGTGCATCTGCTCCCTGGTTGCCTCGAGGTCGCCCGCTATTTCGCTGTTAACACAAGGCTGTGCAGCATTCGCCTTTCCAAGCAAACTCCTACGCACGTCGCCTTGTGCACCAGCTCTCACTGATGCTTAGTGCCAGAGCCACAGGCGGGCTCCATCCTCTCTGCTGAGTCCACAGTCCCCATCCTCTCTTACTGTCCCCATTGTCCCCATCCTCTCTCTGCTCTCCCTGTTCTTTCTCTGCTGTCCCTGCTGTCCCCATCCTCTTTCCACTGACCCCCTCCGCTTTCCACTGACCCCATTCTCTCTCTGCCGTTCCAACTGTCCCCATCTTCTCGCCGCTGTCCCCATCTTCTCTCTGCTGTCCCCATTGTCCTCATCCTCTCTCTGCCCTTCCCATCATCTCCATCCTCTCTCCCCTGTCCTTGTTGTTCCCATCCTCTTTCCATTGACCTCATTCTCTCTCCAGTGTCCTGGTCATCCTCATCTTCTCCCCACTATCCCCATCCTCTCTCTGTTATCCCCATTGTCTCCATCCTCTCTCCTCTGTCCACATCCTCTGTCTGCCATCCCTATCATCCCTGTTCTCCCTCCATTATCCCCATCCTCTCTTGCTGTCCCCATCATCCCTGACCTCTCTCTGTGATTCCATCCTTTCCCACTGTCCCAGTCATCCCCATCCTCTGTCCCCATCCTCTCCTGCCATTCCCATCTCTCCCCACCGTCTCTTCCCCTGCTCTGTGCTGGGAGCTGCGCTGCTGGAGGACCCCCAAGGCTGGGGGCTGCAGGCTGCACAGAGCCCCATGAGCACACACAGCTCCGGGGATGCTGCACCATCACTTCATCACCCCACAAGGATGCAGCGATGATGTAGCTGCAAGAAGCCAAATCAACATGCGTTTTCCCATGTATCATAAATATAATACATCACTTTTTGTTTCCCCCTCACTTCTCTCACCTGTCTACGAGAAGAAAAAAAAAAAAAAAAAAAATTCAGTTTCCTAGCAAGGAAGAGTGACGTTTCTATTTTTAAAGGGCCATTTATAAATAGTGGCATTACTTCAGTCTTTTGCAGTGTGAGGGTGCAAGCTGCCTCCCCGCAGAGCCCGGAGCTGTGCTGCAGCCCTCAGCCCGCAGCCCTGTTTGTGCTGCTCAGCCATGTTTCCTCCTGACCTATTTCTGCGTGTGTTTGTGATAGGCTCCAGATGTAACAGCGCTCCGACGAGCTGCCAGAGTAATAGATTTGCAAGGGAGGTTTTGACTTGTTTGCTAATAGCTCACCTGCGCCGTTGTTTGATACCTCCGTGAGCTCACCCTGTGCTGTGTGCAGCTGGGAATTCACCGCTTTTAACAACAGGCTGAGAGCTGCTGCTTCGAGTCTCCAAAGCCTTCCCCTTGCCCTTGCTGCTGGGACGGAGCTGCTGTTGGCTCCGTGCACCGCGGCGCTGCTGCGGGGTGGATTTATGGCAGCACCAGGAGCTCTGCAAGCTGCTGCCCGGGAGCAATGGGATGCAGCTCCAGGTGATGGGTGGCAGTGCTAGGGGCTGGGGACGTGGTGGAGGGCACGTGGAGCGTTGCCCACCCACCTCTGCTGCCACCACCCGCAGCTGGGTGTCTTCTTTCCAACTGCCGCGAGGTCTCGGTGCGATTTATTTGTCTGATTAAAAAGCACAGCAGCGAGCACGTATCTGAGCTGTAGAAATACAGTGCTGAGCATGCTGTCGTGCCAGCTGTGCCGCCAGCTCCCGCAGACTGGAGGGAAATGTGGTGTCAGGGCCAGATCCTGCCCTAGGGACATGGTCACTGGGCACGGTGAGCGTGGGTTGGGGTTGGACTTGGGGATCTTAGTGGTCTTTTCCAGCCTTAATGCTTCTGTGGTTCTCTGCTCACACAGGGTGAGGTGTCAGGCTGGCAGGGCCAGTGTCTGGACAAGGTCTGAACTTTACCCCTTTTTGTATAACAGAATGGAAGTACATTTTCCCTCTCTGGAGTATTGATTTTCTATGGGAAAGAAAAGCCTGCAGTTGGATCTGGGCATGGCTGATACCTATAGCATTGTCGTGCCACAAGTGGTGGTTTGCTAGGGGCACTGGGTGAATCCATGGACAAAAGGGTGTCCCAGACCTCAGCTGCTGGCTGAGCTTTGTGCAATTTCCTTAAATTATTTTGGCCATTGTTAAAGTAAAAATAACGACCTCCCAGTCTTTATCAGTCCTCGCAGATGTCAGAAGTCTCCTGCAAATTGTGACTGTGTCATGGCTTAACCTGCTTTAATAACAGGCCGCTGTGATAAGGGAGGAAATTCCTCCCATTTGTTTGTTCTCTTTTTCTTTTTTGCTCCTTTTCTGCCTGCGCTGTGGCTGAGTTTAACCCAGGTGGGTGACTGAGCACTCTGACACGTACAGAAACCATGTGCAGCAAGAGCAGATAATTGATTCCCATCATTTCTGGCTCTTCTGGAAAGTCATTCCCATTTTCAGGTATCATCGTAGAGATGTAGAGAAGCTCTCCTGGAACAACAGGGAATGACCAGGAGAATGGGATGCAAATCCCTGGAGTTAACGTGGGGGGGGGATTTGCATTTGTGCAGGGCAGGATGTCAGAGGGAGAGAGCAAAGTGAAAAAAAAAGTGCAGTCGAAGTCTAGAAGAGGCTTCTGTAATTACAGCCTGAGCTGAAGGTATTGCTGGGGCACGGGAATGGGGAGCTTGGGCCCTTGAGCACATCACGATGGGGGCATGGGAATGTCACAGACATGACACCCGGGGGCTGGATCACCAAACGTGATCTTCCCTTTTGGTCAGAGCATGGACAGCAGCTCTGTGCTGGGCTGGGCTGCGAGCCGTCGTGCATGATCCTAAATGTAAGGTGATTTCAGGGCATTGCCCTAAATACACACACAGTATTATTATTGTTTTTTGTTCTGGGCTGGTTGGCACACGTGGAGCCGCGTTTGCTTTCACAACGTAATTTCCTACCCAGGGCAGCTGAGCTGCTGCTTGGTGCTGGTTGCCCATTAATCACATCCCATGGTAATTGCTTGATGTTCTGCATACGTGCTCATTCTGTTGCAGGGTTAGGGGTGGGCGAGAAAGAGCAGCCCAGCCCTGCACTGCAGTTTTTGGGGGTTTCAGTGCAGAGGGAGAAAATGATGCTGCTTTGAGCTTATTGACCTTTATTGAAGTTGTGATTTCCTACTAAATCATCTTGAACAGCATTGAAAAATAGCTCTATTTTTTATTGAAGGAATTTTGTCCCATCTGAAAGGCTGCAGCTCCGTTCTGCCTTTTTTTTTTTCAGAGCATCTGTGTGGGTTTCTAGCGTACTTATTAATTTTCATTTGCTTGTGCATCACATAATCATCAGTACTTAGAACAGCGAACACAAACATGAACGTGGCTAAGTGGCTCAATTAATCACGGGTTTCCTGTCCGGCTGTGGTTTACCATCATGACTTTCCTCACCTGCATTAAAAAATACATTTATTTCGAGGCTGTTTTCAGGCAGAGACTTGTTGAAGATTGAGTTGAGTGGGGGAGATTGTGTCCTAACGATGCTAATATAGCTCGTTAGCCTCTGTGGTCACAGAATCATAGAACCATAGAATGGTTGGGTTGGAAGGGACGCTCAGAACAGGGGTGCGATGGAGAAGAGAACGTTGAGCTGCAGATAGCAGAATTCACTCTTTGCATTGCAAGAGCTTGCAACTCCTTTGAGCTTGAGCTAAAAATAAGCAGAAAACAAAACTTGATTCAGCGTGAAAACCTGCACAGCAAGCTGACATCTTGCATTTGGGGGTGACAGTACGGTTTGGGATTAACCATTCGTGGTGTGGTTGCGTCTTTGAAAATTCTCTTTGCAAAGAGAAAGAGGAGGAAGAAAAATAGCAGCTGCCCCCCTCAAAACCCTACGTAGTGCTGAAACATTTTGCCCTTCCTCTGTGAGCCGAAAAGAAGGAGCTTTCCTTCACTGCCAGGTTTTATGATTGGCCGTATAAAGTAACCCCATGAAATCTCTGGTGTCCGTGTGGGATTAGAGATGAGCGTTTGGCAAATTGCCATTTACTTCGTGTTCATTAAAAAAAAAAAAAAAAACGTGCAGGTTCCTGCTAACTGCAGGCTCTGGTGCACCCCAGTAGTGCACAAATGTTTCGCCTTGAGTTGCTTCAGTGTTGGGTGCGTCGTGTTTCGTGGCTGTGGTTGCATGGGGAGGTGTGAGCAGAAAGGGGACTCTGCTTCAAAGAGTGGGAGAGAGCGAAAAGGGAGAATCATTACAAACAGAAGGTGGGAATGGGAGTGGCTTGGGCAGAGCTGCTTGTGTTTTCATGAATTGTAGGAGGATTGCTGCAGAAATTGCCATAATGCTCCACAATAAGAAGATGCTGTCCTGTATGGCAAAGGCAGAGAAAGACCTGGCTCCATCCAAAAGCCATCCCCTGCTTGCAGGGCTTTGCAGGTTGCAGAGGGGCTGTAGAACAGTCCTGTGGGGCAGTTCTTCTTGATAACACATATGCTCAGTCTAGGGCAGAGTAAGGCTTTATGGAACTGCAGGAAAACTTTTGCTCTCTCTGCATTTCTTTGCATTGCATTTCTTGCTTGTTGTGCTGAGCATGGCTGGCACAAGGTCTTGTTGTGCATGGAGGTGGCCACTGAAGCCCAAAATGTTGATGTTACAAGGGTGAATCTTTGCAATGCGAAGCACGAGGGCATCTGTGTTTCGCTTTGTGCCATTGGCAGCATCAGTGGATTGGTAAGCATTGAGCTGTAGGGCATCCTGGTTGCTTTTCAAGATGATACAAGACCTTCCTGTCCCTGGGGGTAATCATCTCTCTGCCCTCCTCATTAGATGAGAATTTTGTCTGGTTTCCGTTAAGAGGTGATTAATGGGAGCGCTGGGGATGCTCTCCTCTGGGAACCCACGGTGCTTCCCTCACATAGAGCCAAGAAACTTCTAAAATATGAAATTTGCCTTAATCTCTCTGTAATGCGACAGCTCTCCCTTCCTTTGGCCTCTCATTCCCAAATTTGCAGCCCAGCTGCCTTACACCCTCCTGAAAACCCAAGCCAGGTCTTTGCAAAACCTTGGGTTTGCATTTGCAAGAACCCAGAGCAGCCACCAGCTGGGATGCTCTGGTTTGCTGAAGGCTCCAAAACCCTGTTCAAACAATTTGCACCTTACTGAGAGTCTGAATAACTCATGCAAAGTTATTTTGGTTTGGGTTGGTTTTTTTGTTTTGTTTTGTTTTGTTTTTTGCCTTCATCACTACCTTTTGATTGCATTAAATGCTGAAAAAAAAAGGAAGAAGCACACCTCACTCATTCATTGCTTTCTCAGTCACCACCTCTTAGAATTTTGTCCAGAAATTGGGCTGCAATGACACTCCAGCCTTGTAATTAGAAAGAAATGTGAGGTTTGAGAAAAACTCTCTTTGGACACTTGATAATTTCCAATGAGGGATTTGTAAGAGGGCTCCCTTACGTACAGGAGGTTTAGAGCACCAAATATCTGTCTGAACTGTCAGCGATGCTGCAAGACAGAAAGAAAAAAAACAGCAAGAAAGTGTGAATCCAGCAGGTGCTGCAGGTGCAGGTGCTGCAGGTGCATGAGTTGGTTGAGAAAAATCAATCCTTTCATTTTCAAGCAATGCTGGGGAAGGTTTCAGGCTGTAGAGAGGAGGATGCAGAAAGCTGCAGATGCCAGAGGTTGTTTGCATTTGGAAACTGACACTTTAATCATCTCTGGTGTTCTCCTTTGAATTCTGATTTACACTCGGTGCTGAGGGAATCAGCAGCTACAATGCTGAATATAGGAAGGCGAGCACGTTTGTGGCACGAAAATTGGGTTATTTACTGTTGAAGGTTTCTTTTCAGGATGGCATCAGATTTTCCTTAGTGGGAGGAACCTGCATGCTTTGACCAACCGTGTTAAAGCATTTCTTGAGAACTGCCAGCTGAAGCCTCGGGCTGTCCCAGATCTGCTGCTGACACACTGCTGTAGGGCAATGACAATGTCAGGTTGGGAAATGAATGCTGGCTTTGGGACTGAGGTGCAGAAGTGCAGTGGTTTGTGGTGGTTTTGGGACCAAGTGGAATAGCACCTTTACTAAGAGATTTCGAGGAGCTGAATGTAAGGGGTTTGTAAAGCAGAGAGCTTGAGGGGCTGAAGGAGGGTCAGGAGAGCAGCTCGAGAATAGAGAAGGGATTGTCATAGAGTCATGGAATATCCCAAGCTGGAAGGGTTCCATAAGTATCACTGAGTTGAACTCCTTCTCAATGGACTCCTTGTCAATGGTCTTGAAGGCAGCACGGCAAAGAGCAAGGGTGGGAGGTGAAGCATGGCTAGATACGATGATACCTGGTGACATTTCTTGGTGCATCCATGCCCAGGGTTTGGGTTCAGGAAGGGATTGAGGGAGCTGCTGGCATCCAGGGGGTTCTGCAGCCCAATGCAGACAGCACTGCAGGGCTGTGGACACGTTTGGGCCGTGGGTCTCAGATTCTCTTCAAGGTCCCTCCTTGGAGAGCAACCAGTGATGAGAAATTCCCAACGCCCTCACCCACCTCTCAGCCTTGCTGCTGTAGGGAGACCTCCCAGTCCTGTAAGACCTGTAGGTCCAAACTTGTTCCCAGGTGGGAGAATGAATCCTTTCCTTCAGCCATGGGGTCCTGAACGGGGGCAAAATGCTCTCCTCTTGCAGCTTGGAGCTCAGATGCTGAAGTGGAAAATTGCTTATCCCCTGACATTCTCGCTTCTCCCCTCCTCACCCTCTCCCGTGGGAAGTTGTTGCTTGCTCAGTGAGTTTTGTTGCTGTTTTTTCTTCCTTTTTTTTTTCCCCCAAACACATCTTTCACTCATGCAAAAATCTATCACCTTGTTTTCCCACGACGGCTCGCCGTGCAGCTTTCAATCACCCCGAAGACAAGCTACGGCATTAATATATCTCGGCAGACTTCGTGGATCCACATCACATGTAGGGAAATGAATTTACTCAACCTCTTGCCCAGCTCGTGCTTTTAAACTGCAGATTAAATGCAGAGATGTCGCGGACCCGACCTGATGCGTTCCCAGCCCGGGGTGGGAATTTTGGCTGCTTCTGGCGGGTGTTTTGCCGGGACTGTTGACAACTCAAGATAATAATAATAAGCTTCATTTTTTGTACCATATTCTCTCCCATCCACAGGGCAATTTCATGCATTATTATGATTTCAGTGTTTGAGTTTATGCCGCAAGTGGAGAATTATGTTAGGATTCAGAGAAGCTCATTAGAGCGCATTAAAGCTCTCTGCGAGACGGTTCTCCGGAATTAGAGGCTTTAACCTTGTTTAGTTAAAATTCAGAGCCAAGAGTGGCCGTTGCTGGACTGGAAGGGATGGTTCACTCCGAGGTTAATGCACTTTATCAGATCGCTCTAAATTCCCATCGCTGCTTTGCTGGCTGATGGAGCTGTGCACGATGGAGCAACGGGATGCTGCCACCAGGAGTGGGACCAAGAGCTGCTTGGAGGAGTTCAGCCATCCTGTACCTGTATCTTATATTCTGCTTCCATCCTCCAATCTCTTTAAAACCTAGATCTCCACCCCAGGCAATGTCATGAGCTCTGTCACTTCTCATGTTGTGGTTATGCCCAGCTTTTGGCTTCAGGGAGTTAGAGCAATGCTTTCCCTACCAACCATCCTTTAAAGACCCTTTACACACCCTATAAGCCCCAGCTGGAGAACGGTGATGATCCCGCATCCTTGGAGGCAGCCATTGGTTCCATCCAAGCTCTTGCATCCACACCAACAAGGCCCCTTTCCATCATGGAATTATTACTTATGAAGATGGCTTTGCTGTTGGTTGGTGGTACCTCCCCAGCACTGCCCAGGACAGCATCACTTCTGCTGCCAGGAACATAACTGGTCTATGTATATAAGCAGATTTGGGCAGTGCTTGTAGTTGCTGTATTTTTAGCATATATTGAAAAGGGATTTGGGATTAGGAGCCTCGTCCTGTGGGCACCCAGGCAGCAGCAGATGGGGGTGACTGGAGCTGCAGCAGAAGGTCACTGCACAGATGGGATCATGCGAGATGACTGAGGTCACGAGGAGGGGGAAATGGAGGTAGGTGACAGCCTCGTGGCTTTTAAACCCGTGTTCAGGTGGATTAGGGTGACATCAGGTGTCTTTGTGTCAGTTGGGTTCAACTTCCCAAGGCTGCTTTGAATGGGCTCAGAGTCTCTGCCCGGCTGCTGCCCCAGGGGAAGATGGCAGTAGGCTCACTCCTATGTTTGGAGGAGGGGAAAGATTTCAGAAAGAAGCAAAACAACTTCTTTTTCCCCACGGGAAAGAAGAACAGGGCTTGAGTCTGCTTTAAGGGGCTTAAATGAGTGTCTGAAATTTGGCAAGGAAAATAATAGAAGGAAAATGATGCATCCCCAATAGACCTGCCTTCAGAGGAGCGGACCAGAGCACTTCTGAGAGGCTCCTGCTGGTGTGTGGGTGGTGGGACAGCAGGAAGGCTCCGTGTGCCCATGTTCCTGAGCCTCAGGGCTTCGTTTTGGGACTGTTTCCCAGAAGTATGTGTACCAAACATCGGCAGCCCTGCTTGTCACCTTGCTTAGAGAAATCTCAGGTGAGGAGCAGGGAAAAGCAAGAAAGCTTTTCCCTGGAGCTTCCCCTGCTCATCTGGAGCATTAATCACAGCTGTGCCTGAAGGGGTGATTTGTCAGCGGGCTGAGCAGCCGTGGAGAGGAGCCATGTGCTCACCTGCAAGGGGGAATGTCAGTTCTTGGACTCACGTTGCTGTCAAGACCTACGGGGACAGTGGTGTTGGTGCCCTTTTGGAATCCTGTCTGCCCCCCAGTTTTGCTTTAGTCAGAGTGGTTTGGTTCCACAGACCTTCCCACAGCAGTAGAGCTTTTCCAAAATGGGGATAAATCTGAATTAATAGGTGCTGGTAAGAGGGATGAGGCATGTAACAGCCTAGGGGTGGCACTGGGGTGGATACAATGCAAAAGCAATCGCTTAACGTATCTCCTATAAAAGCTTTAAGATTTATTAAGGTTTTATATTATAAATTGTATTATACTATTTATATTTTAATAGATTTTTATTAGGGTGTAAGCAAAGCTTTTCTACATCTCAAAAAAAGCCCCAGATACACAGAATGTTGGAGCATGGTTACACCCCAGCTTTCCTTGCATGGACAATAAACTCCCTGTGCTCAGAAGGAAAAGTAAACTGCTGGGGTGCTTGCATGGCCACGATGTCCAAAATCACTTCCTAAGAGAATAACAACCAAGAGGCCAGGGAGCCAGTGCTCTTAGTTATCTTTCTGCATTAACTCACTGGTGCATGGGGTTAGCACGGGAGCTGAGATTTGAGTTTTAAAGCAGGTTGGCTCATTCCCAGTGCTTCTGGACAAAAGCCAAGAGTTGCCTTGGCAGAGGGTCCGGCTCCGAGGTCCCCACCCCATGACTCAGTGTTGGGCCTTAGTTCAAGCCAGGGGCAATGGGAATAGAAGCGGAGCATGAGCATGGAGGGGATGGGCTGATGCTGGACTTAGTGATCTTAGAGATCTTTTCCAACATGAATGATTCTATGATTCTATGGTTTTCTTGCTCGTGTCTGGATGAAGAGGTTCGTGTTGTGTGTCCCCCGGCTGCAGGGCAGAGTGGTGGCCACAAGGGACCTACACGGTATGGGGATGTGGGACAACGAGTGCTCAAGGCTTGTGGTTCTTAGTCATAACACAATAAATCACTGAATCTATCCTATGCCCACCCAGTGCATGCACATGAGGATTATTGAAAGAACTGGAGGTCCTTAGACATCAATGTGCTTATCTCAAAACCCATTGACCCAGATAAGGTGGTCATGGACACTGATTAGCTAATGGGATCCATCTGAGCTCATCAGTGTCACAAAGAATGGGCAGTGTGATTGCTACACCACGGAGCAGTGTGTGGGGGCCTCTGACAGCAAGCTTCCCATTATTAAAATGAAAATACCAAGTCAATCTTTCTGGACAGAAAGTCTCCTAATGAGTAGCTTCATTTTTAATTATTATGATTATTAATCCACAGGTGAATGATAATTAAGATATTTATTTTTTTTTTCCCAGTAAGGCTGTAATTGTGGAATAATTGAAGTGAAATGCAATAGCAGGGCACCAAGTTGTAAGGGATTGCTTCTTCCATAAAAGACAGCGAAAAGCCTTTAAGGTAATTGGAAGTTCTGTAAACCTCACGGAGTCTGATCCCAGCCCTGCAGGAGAGCTGTGGTTTTCAGGGGGTTTGCATGGTTTGGGGAATCCTGTCCTATGGGATGGCTGTTTTGTTCTGAGGACACAACCTACAGCATCATCTCTGCAAAGAGCTGTTGGTTGAGGAATGGGGCTGTTGGCCAGTTTTAGGGAGAGGAACTGCTGCAGGTGCTGGAGACTTGCACATCCCCGACCACAGAAATGCAGATTTTGGGGAAGGGAGTGCTAAAAAAAAGCACTGCTCAGCCTCTATTCCCTCGTTGTGTGTGGAAGTATCTCCTTTCCCTACCACTTGGCGTTCTTCCTCAGAAACGATGCAGCGCCGAGCGGCATTGATCACAGAACTTGGCGTGAGATGAAGGTGCAGGATTTCACACTTGATGTGCTTGCTTGAAGTCTCACGAGATTTCCACACCGAAAAGCAAGTAACATAAATGCAACAGCAGAGATTTCTTCAACAGGGAGCCCCTGGGAGCCCCATCTCAGCTACAGGAGGGCTGTGGATGCTGGAACATCTCAGCCTGTGTTGCCATCATCCTGCAGCCTGCTGGAAAGCAGATGGTCACGGAGCACTGATAAACCCAGCAGCAAGCCCAGCAATGGGATGGGATGGGATGGGATGGGATGGGATGGGATGGGATGGGATGGGATGGGATGGGATGGGATGGGATGGGATGGGATGGGGTGTATGTTTTTTGGACCAATCAAACCATCACTGATCCTCCAGCCCTAGCTGACAAAGCAGAGGGATAAAATACTGCTCCAAACCAGCCCGACACGCTCTTGAAAAGCAAGGCTTGAGAAATCATGTTGCTTTTATGGCATGTGGCAGTTTTCTGCATGCGCTCTGCAGGTTGCACCAGAGAGGCTGATGTCCGATGTCCCCTCGCCGTCCCCATCCGCTCTGCTGCTGGTTGTTGTCTGATTGGTTCTCTCCAAGTGGAGCTCTCTGTGTTGTTCTCTGCTTGCGTTTAGCTTGCCTTGCATTGCTTTGTGGCAGAAACTGGAGCCTGAGTCCCCCCTGAGCTGAGGTCTTGCTGTTAGTTTCCCCATCCTTAGTTAAAAAGCAGTGTTGAAAAAAAGAAAGACAGAAATCGTGGAGAAGCAAACATCGTTATTGTGTCCTGTGTTAATTTAAATTGCATGCTTCACTTCCAAGCATCAGTCAGTTCAGCTGCTTGATTGAGATGGGTTTGGAGCTGCTGTGCATTGTGTCCCTGAGGTGTGGACTTGCCTACAGCACACCCCGCTGCTTTTGGTGCTGTAGAAGCTAATAGAAGAAGAATAAAATTTGCATTTGCTTCTGGAGTTTTCTTCCTCCTCAGCTTCTAGCAAAACGTGATCCATCTGCACTGTCATCGGTTTTCACTTTATTCCCTGGATACTCGCCTTAATGCACTGATCAACTTAGACTTCGGGAGAGAAGCCCTTGCTTCACCCCCTGCTTGAGCTGCAGTCTCCCTGTGTCCCAGCATGTGCCAGAGGGGCAGGCAGGGGCTCAGCTCTGCTTGCTTTCCAGTTCAGGTTTGCTCGTGTGGGCTCGGCTGGCTGCCTCTGCAATTTGTAATTTGCTTCAGCGCCGGCTCTGTTATCACGTTACCAACAATAAGCTTTCAAGCTGTCAGCCCCTGCTTTACTGGTAATAAAATATGTTGCAAATAAGGCAGCCTTGCAGGGCGGCCGCGCAGTCTGGGAAATAACACAGTGCAATGCCTAACAGAATTACGAGGTGTGGAGGGAATAGTGACCCGAGGTGTTGCTCTGGGGAAGCTTTTCTTTAGCATTTCAGATGGCTATGGTTGCTCTTACCTCGTGCTGCTTTACTTTTAATTGGCTAATAATAATCAATCCCTGAAGATGGCCGTGAGTAGGGGACACAAGACACTTCCTTCTGCTTGAATACTAAGGGGAGTTCTCATTTGGTTTCAGAATCCCTCTTTCCTGTGTCACTTTTGGCTCACGCTGTTGTCGATGAGCAGGACACTTGTCCTCTGTGCTCTGGAGCCGGTCCTTTCCCTTCTTGTTTTTCTTTCAGCCCTCCTTGGTGAATGGTTCCTGTAGCAGCATGTTGTGCTTGCAATTCATGTTGGTGTGCCTGTGCATTACCTGGGGCAGCTCGTCACCTAGCAGGACCTGGCTGGTGCTGGACCCAAGTCCTGCTCAGAGGAGCAGGACAGATTTCTTCTCCAAAAGAGTGGTGATGCGTTGGCACAGGCTGCCCAAGGGGGGAGGAGGAGTCCCTATCCCTGGAGGTGTTCAGGGAATGTGGAGATGTGGCACTGAGGGACATGGTTGGTGGGCATGGTGGGGTGGGGTTGGGGTTGGTGATCTTGGAGGTGTTTTCCAACCTTCATGGTTCTATGACGTGTTGGCCAAGACCCATGAAGCTGCTGAGATCCTCCTGGAAGAGATGTTCAGGCACATATGAAATAGAGGTGATCTGAGACAGCCAGTGCAGCTTCACCAAGGGCAGAGTGTGCCTGACCAATCTGGCAGCCTTCTGTGATGGAGTGACAGCATTGGTGGACAAAGGAAAAAGAACTGATGTTGCCTACCTGGACATGTGCAAGACCTTTGGCATGGTACCACATCACATCTCTTATCTCAGCTTGCCGTGAGGTTCTGCAGGTGGCCATGAGTACACAGGGTGATAGCAACAAGTGGTTTGGGATGGAAGAACGAGCTGCAGGTGCAGCCCACAGCCAGATTAATGAAGCTGCCTCAATGGAGAATTATCTCTAGGTAAGCAATGGGAAATTCTTAAAATGTGACTTCAAGAGAAAACATCTTATGGACATTGCCATTACTGAATCCCAGTAAGACAACCCAGTCCCAAAAAACAGGGAAAATGAGAGGAAAAATGAGCCTCACCCAAGTGGATAAACCCCCCCAAGCCCCCCCCAGAGGAGGGCTCTTACTGGGATTCAGTTTGCCAATGGTGCAATGTTCTTAAGAAGTTTTCTCTTGAAGTCGCATTTTAAGTTTCCACTCCTCATCATTAGTCTGGCGTGTGGGTTGGGTGATAGCTCTTTATTTCCAAGTGCAACATCCCTTGGAGCCCTCCTTTCATCCCCATTTTGCTGCCAAAAGCATTTCTTCTGCAGCCAAGCATCGCTCCCTGCTTTACCTCCTTCTGCAGGAAACCCCTTGCTGCAGCAGCTTTACAACCCAGGAGTGCCAGACACTGCAAATGCAAACCTTGCAGCATGCTGACCTGCAGCAATATTGCAAATCCTGTGGCACATCAGCTCCTTGCAGCTGCCAGCCCTATGCTTGCTGATGCTCAGCATCGCATGGCTCAACCCCAGATCCCCTTTTTGGTGGGTTTGATGTAAAAATACCTCGAAAGTCCACTGAAAATAGCTGTGAAATAGCCTTTCTTATTGATGCTGCTAAGGAAATAGACCTGCCTGCATTTGTATGCTGGATGTGCAGGATGTCATCAGGAATGCAAAGTGCTTCGGATGCCTTCCTTGGAATGGTGAGAAGAAAAATCTTTATCCCATGAGTGCTAAAGATCCAGGCCTTTTAGTAGTTAGTGTCAAATTAATTACAAAGTAAAGCCCTTACATTTCGGAACAGCTGGTTTTTACATTTTTAGAGCTGAATTTTGTTCCTGATTACTGTAGGCTTATTCCTGCGAAACGAACCATAAAATAAGACCAGGGGAAAGTTGTTAAGGGAGCCATGATATCTGTAATTCCAGGCATCGTGCACCCTGAGAGGGCTGTTCCTTTTCTAGCTTTTCCATTGTCGGTATTTCCTCCTAGTTGAAACTTTTCTCTTGTGCTTTAGGAGGACAGGAGCCAATGCATGCTGCCAGTGCAAAGAGAGGGTTGACGTGGAGATGTCATTCCATGGAGCTGCATTTGGAAGCCTTTGCACTGTGCTTTTGGGCTCGTTTACGTTTGGCTCCATGGATGCTCCCATCATTGGTGGCATCTGGGCTTTGTCAGAGCACTTTTGGTTGCTGTCCTGGGGACTGAAGCTGCTCCAGTTTATTGGAGTGAGGCCAAAGTGATGCTGCTGAGGGGCATCCCAGGAAATGTTTGAGTGTAAAAATACCAATATATTGAATGCAAGTTCTCTAAAATTTTGCACTATTGCCATTTTCTGCCTCTACGGGCTGATGGGTTTTTGCCGTGGATAACACTGCAGCAGCTGATGAAATTAATGGCAGGTAAATTTGAAACAAACAAAAAGCCATAATCTTTTGTGCCTTCTGTAGTCAGCCTCCAAAATTCACCGCCACCGTGGGTTAAGCCTGTGTGTTCCTAAAGGATCTGGATTGATATTACTCTCAGTGTACAATTCAATAAGGTGAAGCAAATTGCATTGAAACAAGAAGGCCCTGCAGGCACTTGGATGCCAGTTGGTGTGCAGCACAGGGAATGAATGGTGCTGCAGGTTTGGTACTCGATACCACATCGTTCATACCATGAACCAAGTCATTTCCTTGCCCAGGTTAAGAATATTTCTAGAGGTTACTACAAGCTCAGAGCACTGGGACCAACCTCATTGGCTTCAGTACTCCTTGTGCTCAGCTCAAGGTTCCAGAGCACTGTCTCAAAGATATTCCAGAGACTGAGTGCTGGTGAGCAGCAAGTGAAGATGTGTTTGCATCTCATAGAATCATAGAACCATTAAGGCTGCAAAAGACCTCTAAGACCACCCAGTCCAACCACTGACCCATCACCACTATGCCCACTAAACCATGCCCACCAACCATGTCCCATTTGTTCTTACTTCTATGGTTCAGGGTCTGTCTCTGGTTCGGGCTGTCAGGTTTGTGTCTCAAACGTAGCACAGAACTGGCGAGTCATAATTGGGATAGGTTTTACAATAATTAAGGGAATAAAAGTGCAGCTTTTAAATGTAAAAGGTCATCCCATCCATCATCTTGGAAATAACTGAAAAAGCTCCATGAGGACAAAACCTACCCAGATGCTTGCTGCAGGATGTTTATGTTGGACCCCTAAACTGCATTTGATAAGTCAGAGCACACCAAATTGTTGTGCGTGATAACCAGCATGGAGCCCTTGGGCTCGTTGGGGCAGCCCAGCACTGTGGGCTGGGAAGTGTGTATTTGGGTGCTGCTGCTCCCGTCCCTTGGTCTGGGAAATTGTACGTACCCATAAAGAGCTTTAAGTCCCCCCTTGAGTGTGAGATTTGCTGTAAAACCGTAAAGAATTAGCTGTCGGACACCGAAGCCTTTTGGTAGCAAGTGACCATAAATAGACTCCATGGAGGGATGTGCCATAAATATCCGCGTGTTGTCGGTAAGGATGGATGCAGAGCAAGCTGCCTGGTCCCTTGTGCACTGTTACACGGTGTGTTGGCTGTAATGAAGTGGTCTCCCTGCCTTCCTCCTGCCCGGCTGCAGGGATGGAGCTGGATGGCTCTGGAGCAATGCTTATAAATTCTCCATTTCTGCAGTTGCAGCTCTGTGGCAGCCACTTCCCTGGGCTTCTAATGCATCACATTGCTTGATTTTCTTTTTTTTTTTCTTCCTTTGCACTTTCTGTGCATTTTGCATCTTCTTTTTATCACTGGCATTCTTTTTCCTGCTCCATGCACGTGATCTGAGGTTTTGATCAATTCCCTTGGCGATGGTTAGCAGAGGTCGCATGGCCCCGTGCAGTGCTGTGCTTGGGCAAATAACAAATAGCGGCTATCAAACCTCTCACTGAATCAGCTGTTTCAGCAGTAATTTAAATTAATGGCCTAAATGAGGTTAATCCTGGTGCCAAAGGATGCTTACAGAGTGCCTGCTCTGGGGATGTTGGGTGAGGGTGGAGGATATGGAATAGAAAATAAAATTCATTTGCTGTGGAGTTTTTTAAGCGATGGTGCTCATGCAGCAATGCATCCCTGGTTGTATTGGCTCTGTCAAACTCCTTAGAACTTCAGAGCAGAAAGATTTGACTTGTACGAGGAACAGAAGAATTTGGCTTCCTACAGACAGCAAAGAGGAGCGGTGGTTACTCATTTTTCTTTTTGCAATAAATTTCGCTCTGGGTTTCAAGCATGGGATTTTGAATATCTTTCTAGCAGCAAGTGGCTGTGCAGTGCTGTGCCTCTCTGCATTGTCCTGCACAGTTTAGATCAACAGATCCGTCCCTGGGAAGTAGATGTTTGGGTGCAGTGAATCTTGCCCATGGTCAACCGTAGGCTTAAAACAAACTTAATCTCACCCTCTGTCTATCTGCACCAATACGTGTGCCATTTACCCTAGAAGATGTGGTGATGGCCATGGATGTTGCACTTGCATTGATTGCACGTTGAAAGCAATCACATTTTGCCTAATTACCGTCCTGATTCAGCTCGCTCCCATAACCCTGTTCTACTGATCCATGTGCTATGTTTTCCCATGGCAGGCGAGACACAAGGGCTGCCCATCCTGCTCATCACTATACGTGAGCGATGGGAGTTGCTTTGCTTCTGTGAGTGATAGGGAACGGTTTTGCATGCACGAGTGATGGAGAATGACTTTGCTCACTGTGTTTATCTGTACTGCAGAGCACTGGGGCATTGCCAGTAGGTCTACATGCAGCCAATGAGTGTGGAAAAAAGCACACCATGCGTACAGCCACTCCGAAGTTTGCTCTTCTGAATAATGCAGCCATCACAAGGGACAGAAAAAGAGTGGTTGTGCTAACTTTTGAGGATTGCTAACTAAAGTGCTTGGGATTGCGTGACGGAAACATCTTTCTCAATTGACTGTAGAGGAAATTTGAGATCCTGAACAGTCGTGCTCTGAGTTACAACTTGATTGTAGGCCAGCAAAAACCTACGGTGCTGGTCCCTCGGTGCCTGGTGTGCACCAAGTGTGTGGGGCATAGAGCTATGAGGCCATGGAGGGTCTTTATGCTTATCTCAGCCCCGGATGGGGATACTTTGCTTTTCCTCATGGCCCAGATACTTCACTTCAGGCAGAAGTTGTAAATACTCGGGGCTCTAAGTGGTAGATGCCTCCCGGGGCTTCAAGCTTCAATGGTACAGAGAAATGCTGTTTTCAGTCCGGCGTTTAGTGCTTATCTCCTTTGCCTGGGGACAAGGAAGTGGTTTCTGCTTTTTCTTCAGAAGAGGCATGATATGAAGCAGTCCCACTGGCAGCATTTGGAGCTTTTTGTCCTTTTCATGTGGCTGATGCTTTCCCTTCCATGCGCTTTGCAGACAGGAGTTATAACTGGGTGATCCTTAATGTCCCTTCCAACCCAACCATGCCGTGATTCCATGGTTCTGTGATCTTTAAGGTCCCTCCCAGCCTAACCATGCCATGATTCTATGTTTCTGCAATCTTTAAGGTCCCTCCCAACCCAACTGTGCCGTGATTCCTTGGTTCTGTGATCTTTAAGGTCACTTCCAACTCAACCATGCTGTTGTTCTATGATTGCCGTCGGTGATAGCTGCACTTCAATCCTGGAGCTGCAGCTGCTTCCATACTGTGAGTTTTGCTGCAGCTCAGGAGGGAGTTCAGCAAGGGTAACAAAGAACAATTCATTAAATGAATCAGTGGGGAGAAATTAGGAAGACAGATTGCAATTATTATCCAAATGAATCCTGGCCTTCAAGCCATCTGCTGGCACCTGCTATAAGACCCCAGGGCTCCCAGCACTGAGCTGCTGGTACAGGAACGGACAGCACTGCTAAGATGGTGCTCCCAGTGAGGAGTGGGCACACCGAGGCATCCGCTTTTCTCCTCTTTCCACACCATCTGCTGGTTCCCGAGGGCATCAGCCAGGTTTTTCCTGTTGTCTCACCTCGCTCAACCCGATTCCAACGCTATCACCATCCCAGTCTGGCATGTCTCAGGCTGCTGACCTCGATTCACCCACACATTCCTGCACACTGATGGCCCCGTGGCTGTGCTGAGGCATTGATTTTCATAAGATGTGAATATTTTATTTTATTTTTTAAAGTAGAAATCAAATAATACTGCGGTCTTTTAAAACAGAGCTGAATTCCTAGCGCTGTGCAGGGGGGACCCCTGGATATTGTTAACAAAATGGATCTCAGAAAATGGTATTTAAGAGAGATTCGTGGTCTGATTGGTGCTCATGTGGGAGATGAACCTTTCTGGAAGCATGCAAATGTTGTTCTCTACTTCTGACAAATTACAGTCTGGTGGGACATAGCTCCTCTCGCATTGTTGTGCTTTGGTTTGTTAGGGTGGAAGTAATCAGGGCTTGATGGGGATCAGAGAGAGGGTAACAGTTTGCTCAGTTTATGGACCAGCATAATTCTCAAATATTTGGAGCTTCACCATTATAGTTTATTACAGCGCTATATTTCTTTTTAAATATCCACTCAACTAGTGCTAAATTGCAGTGATTGCTGTTGAGGTGATTTATGCCAGCTATAAGGACCCTCCATAAGTACTCACCATTCGAACAAATGCTTGCACCAATATGCTATTACAGGGAGAGGCTGATTGCACAAATATGAAGGAAATGGCAATATCTCTTAGTGGATGCAATGTGCCAGCCTGCCATGCCTCTGTTTAACTGTTCTTGAAGGGTAGAACATGGGGGTATGAACTGCCATCCACTGGATAACATGTAATGCCATCTTATAAAATAAATTTTAAAGAGCTGGTCCTGCCCAGTAGCAAAAACTGGTTTTGAAAGCAGAGATCTTTGCATTAGGAGTGTTACATGTTGTAGAGTGGCTTGTCAGCTACTACTACATTTGGGATGCCGGCTCCTAGTTTGTAAAAGGAATAGCACTAATGCCTGCACAAGACCATCATAGCCTCAGGCAGTATCTAGGACTTCAATAACTTCTTCTTTAAAAACAGCAGCCTTGTGGAAGAGCAGAGCTGACATCCCTGCTGCTCCTGTGCAGCTGGATGGGAGCAGCGCCCAGAGGGGTGTGGGCAGACATCGAACCCATTTCCACAACGCATCTCCCTGCCTCGCCTGGCAGAGCTGCTTGACAGCCCCGCTGGGATGTCGCTGTCTTGGAGGCCGAAAGGAAAACCCTGTCCTTGTAAACACGTCGCTGACAACTTCAATGGCGCTGCTTGCCAGAGCTCCGTCCCCATCACTCTTCGCTGCTGCGAGATTAAGCCTGACACCGCGAAGGATGGGTGGTATTTTTGCTTGTCTGACATACTTCTCTGCCAGCTTTCTGATAATACAAAGCAAACACAGATTTAAAGAGAAATCCACGTCTGCTCTTAGAAGGGGAGACGAGGCCAAAATATTTAATTATTTTTATCCCCCTCCTAGTTTGTGTTAACCTTTGAGCTGCGCCTTGTGGTTGACCGACTAAATCATCTTCTGAATATGTGCTTCTGAGGGTTTTTTTTGTGTTCCCCCAGAGCTTTTATAAGCCTGAGATGCATCATTCCCCCCAGTGAAGATGGTGCTGAAATGTGTCCCCAGCTGAAATGAGGCTCATGCGTCCCTTGCCCTCTTGGCATCTTCAGGACCTGTAGGTTTCACTGCAGGTCTCTGAGACGCAGCAAGAGACGTTGCTGTAAAGCCCAATTTTAGAGCACAGTTTGCTGGGGGGCTGGAATGGTGCAAGCTTGTGTTTTCCTGCTGTGTCCTGGTGCTGTGCGCAGCTGTAGGGCCATGCTTTTGGCATGGGAGTTGAGGTGCCCCGAAGCACATCCTTGGAGACACCACCAAAGACAAGAGGTAACGGCCTTAAGTTGCCAGAGGAGGGTCAGGTGGAATGTTAGGAAAAATGTATTCTTCAAAAGAGTGGTAATGCATTGGCACAGCTTCCCAGGGAGGTGGGGGAGTCACCGTCCCGGGTGGGGTTCAAGGAACGTGGAGATGTGGCACTGAGGGATATGGTTAGTGGGCATGGTGGGATGGGTTGGAATTGGACTGTATGATTTCATTGGTCTTTTCCAACGTATTGATGGAGCACGGAGGACCCCAAGGTACCCAAAGGTGCATGCAGTTCATCACTTGAGACCTTACGATGCTTTCTGGGCTGGACTTCGGCCTCTTGGTCAGGCACAGCACCATGCCTTTCACACTCTTTGATGGTGAGGTTCCCTCTTCCATCTCTGTCCTTATAGAGGTTCACAAGCCATCTGGATGTGGTCCTAGGCAACCTGCTCCAGGTGACCCTGCTGGAGCAGGGAGTTGGACAAGACCCAATGGTTTTCTCATCCGGATCCCTTGGGGTTCTGTGTCCTGCTCTGGGAAGGGGCACTGGGCTCAGTGGATGCTGAGGCTGGATGTTGCCTTGTCCTTGTGGCTTTCATCTGTTTGCTGAGTGACATCTGTGCACAGTGGACCAAATTTGCCCATTTCACCTATCTGTCTGCTTCCTCTTTTGGTATTTGCTATTTTTCACCTTCCAAGTGAAATTTAGGGCAGTTTTAAGGACCTCGTTTAATTTTCTTTTTCCTAGCGAAAATGTTGTCCCTGCTCAGGACAGGGATTTGATTCGTTCAGTCCTTCTGCACTTAAGACTTGAAGGGAGATGAAGTCTTCTGTCCACTAGGTGGAAGTTATTTCCATACCAAGCTGTCACTGCAGTCTTTCCTTTGGAAGGAGGTCCCTTTGGGATGTGACACTTCAGAAACTCGCACTTCCTTGCAATTTGCTCTTTGCAGCCACACTGTTTCATTTTAAATAACATACTGCAGCCTCCTGCCAGAGTGTGAAGAAATGGACCATTGCAAGGCACCTTCACAGAGCCAGCTGGGCTGTGCTGTTCCTCACACCTCCACTGAGATGCTGATGTGGCTCGGAGGGTGCCACAAGAGAGCTGTGCTGTGTGCATGGACCAAAAGCTCAGAAATAAAGCCGTCTTTCCTCCTAAACATGATCTTTTCCACCGTCTCTTGTAGGTTCCTGCTCAAACCCATCTCCATGCTCCCCATTCAGTTTGATACTCCTGCTCTCCTGGACCTGTATGGACAGTCCCTTGGTTTTTCTTTCCTCTGTGTTGTCTTTTGTGCTGTTGGATGTGATTTGAGAAGATAAGTCTCTTAATCTTTGTGTCCCTAGATCTTTGTGTCCCACAATTGCAGAGAAAATGGTTGTGAAGGATGCTAATTTGCCCTCCTTTCGGTGGTTAGTGCCTTAATCTAACAAATAACATCTTGCCTTGTCAGTGAGCTCTTGGCTGCATCTTTGTCTGATGTAGAAAAGTAATTTACAGACTTCAAATTACTTGCTTTTACCATCATTTTGCTCCATATTGAAAGGATAATTTATCAGCAGATATGCTTGTCCTGTCTGTGCTGATTATAAACTGTGAAATACCTTTTTCTCTATTACTCCGGTCAGGCTTGCTTGCATTTTGGTTATGAGTCCTTTCTGGACTGTTGGTTTGACACGCAGCAGGATATATATTTGTGCCTCTGAGCTCTTGATTGCATCTTCTTTGTTGTACATGGAGTGAGTTTGAGTTGTCCATGCTCTGCCTTTTAATTCCACAAGAGATAAGGTTTTCTCCTTTGATGTGTCAGCACGAGGAAGGGATCCTTATGCTGCTCAAATCAACTGCGTTTGCCTTTGCACTTGCATGGGTGCAGAGGAGCTGCCAAAAGCCAAAGCGATCCATCAACGGGAAAATTTGGTGCTTTCAGAGATAACTCTCAAAGCACAGGTCTGTGTTTTTTCCCCGGTTTGTGCTGGGCTTCCTTTTCATTTTCAGCTGAAACATTAATAACAGCAAGCACCGCTGCTTTCCCCTAAGACAAATACACCAAGGTTAAATCATTCTGGTTTGCCTCATGTTCAACATCTCAGATGTACCACGGCAACGAGTGAACACTGGTGTTACCCTTTCCAAACAGCTCCCTCCTTTTATCTTGATGATTTGATAATGGTCTGACTCCTCCCAAACCCATGCCTTGTTATCAGGGAGCCCAAAAGATCCCGAAACTGAGGAAATGTACTGAGAAAGCTTTATCTTCCTGAACAATCATTCATGGCAGAAGTGAGAAGGTCGGGAACAGCACAGCCCCGCTGAATGTGAATTGAAATGAATGTGCATGGGTTTTGGAACTTGGCAATGCTTTTTAAAATGCTATTATAAATAGAGTTTTATAGCTGCTTAGGGAAAGATGGAAGGCCTTGTGGTACGGATGGTGGAAAGCGGGAGCCAGCAGCGGGGTATGGACATCAATCAGAGCTGTGCCACAGAGGAAAATAAACCCTCGGAGGCTCTGTTTAATGTCTGCTGCTCTCCACAGTTCCCTCCCAATGAGAGCTGTTGGCCTCGAGGCCTTCATTGCTCAGAAACCAGCGCTGATGTCTTCAAGCTGAGGTTCAACACACTGCCGGTGCTTGGGCATGGCAACCATGGCTTAGGGCTGCCTTTCCCTGCGGGTACCTTAACCTGCAGGGAAAGGCTCTCATTTCTCCATTCTCACTTTGTCCTCTCTGATTTTCAGTTCTCTGCGGTGCTCTCCCAGTGATGGCTGCTGGATGTCAACAGTGGGAGCAGCAGGAGCCAGCCCAGCTCCCCAGTGGAGGCATCTTTGTGGGGTTTAGTTGGATCAGGAGGGAGCTGTGGGAGCAAATCTCCCAGCTGTCCCCACTTACCATGGTTTGCTTTGCATTGAGGAGCTGTCTGCTCCTTGGGGAGGAAATGTAGTGAGAAGACATACTGCAGCCCAACATGGGCACCCGTTCCAAAGGAGTAAAGTCTCAGCATCAGCTCCTCCTCTCCAGTTCTTCTGCTCTGTTCATCTCCTGGTTCATGCTGTTTGCTGATGTATCCCTCACTGGTGTCTTCCTGAGCACCAGCTCTTTGCTTAGCTGCTAAGCCTGGTGGTGACCCTAAGATTTTCACATTCTAGGCCTTCAGCAGAGATGCGTGATTCCTTATTGGGGTGGGTTCTCCATATTACAGTCACTTCCCTGTGCACTCTTTGGCCGTACAAAACCACACGTAACTGCCTGATTTGCAGAGGTGGGAGAGCAGGTGCACACCAGGATCCTTCATTGGGTTTGATGCTTGATGATGGCCCTAAAGAGCAGCAGAAAATAATCGGGCTTCCCGGGAAAACATTTCCTTGCAGAGTCCCAGGGAGGACATAGATGGCAGAGGTAAGGTTGTCCCCTGGGCTCGCTGTTTCTCATCTTCTCCTGCTCTGCAAGACAATATCTGCTAAGGCTGTGGTAGGCAGACTGGTGGCCATTGCCATCAGCCTTTGGTGGTCCCTTGCTGAGGGTGGAGAGGAGGTCCCTCCCTTTGCAGCTCACTGTTTGATTGAGTTTTATGTGGGGCGGGGGGGTCCCAGAAGTGCACCCAAAGTGAGCCTCGGACCCCCGTCACTTCTTTACTGGATAAAAATGTCCTAAGTGGAGGTTTTACACTTGAAGTTTTACAGCTGCAAAGGGCAATGTAAAACGCTCTATAAAATTGCCTGGATTTATTTGGCTAAAGGCTGCACTGGGTGCATCAGCATCTAAATCCTTAGTTGGCATTTACTGCGTGCTGTTGCTTTATATATAAGCTTACTAGTTTTCCCGTGATTTTCACTAATGTAGGTTCTCTTCTTGCTGCATTTTAAACTATCCTAATTAGACATTTTTGACTTTTGCCTTCAAAGCCTATCTGGAAAACCCATCTACAGGCACTGGCTGCTAACACAGGCTTACTGTTGTTCAGATTATCTTTCCAGCCTGAACGGTTTAATAGGTCAGTCAAGTATTAAAAGGGGATTTTCACTTGGATAAAATCTTTTTTAAAAGGACATCATTTTTCCTGCAAACGCTTTGTATGCTCTGCGTCCCTTTTGCACTGATGGGAGGTTCTTAACTCGAATATGATTTCCTGCCCCAGAATATTCTTTTCTTCCTTTTTTCACCTGGTTCCCTGATGCCGTGCTTTATAATATAATGTCAATATTTGATGGGAATAAATTGCTGATGACTCTGGCTTTTGTGTTGCTTTATGAATCATCTCAGGGTCGTGTGATCTCAGCAAACGTGTTAGCGCCTGGCGATTTGTGCCGAGGCTGCCGGTGGGACTGCAGCCAGTTCTTGTGCTCCCTTCGCTCTGAATATTCATTAGTGTCGTTTGCCAGTTGCTTACTGATTGCCAAGACGGATTCTCTGTGACCACAAAGAGCAACTCGAGGCGCTTCATGCTCCCTGTTAGAATCGTAGAAACACGGAGTCGTTGGGTTGTAAGGAACCTTAAAGTCCTATCACTGTCAGAGCATGACCCAGATGTTTTGATGTCCCTCATATCTCCAGACAAGCCAGGAACAAGCTCTGGGAGATGAGTGGATCCAGAAAGGCAAGAGCTTGCAATACTATTCTGGTGGATATTTGCTATTTGAAGTTGTGGTACCCTATCCCTAGAGGTGCCCAAGGCCATGAATGGGAACCTTGGCAGCCCGAACTGGTGGGGGGCACCCAGCCTATGGCTAGGCTTGGAACTAGATGGGCATTAAGCTCCCTTCCAACTCAACCATGCTGTGACTCTATGGTTCTACGATCATTAAGGTCCCTTCCAACCCAACCATGCTGTGATTCCATGATTCTGTGATCCTTAAGGTCACTTGCAACTCAACCATGCCACGATTCCATGGTTCTGCGATCCTTAAGGTCCCTTCCAACCCAACCCTGCTGTTGTTCTATGATTCTATGACTTTACAGTACAGTGGGCTCCAGTGCCAATGCACAATGAGAGCATTGCAGTGAGTTTCAGTACAAGCTCAAGTACAGCTTGTACCTGTGTTTCTTGGAGAGTGAACACGGTGTGGATCAGGCGAGCTGCTAAAGACATTTGTTCACTGCTCTAAAACACCGTTCCTTCCCTTTTCTCTGTCTTTTATTTTCTGTAAGGAGTACGCAATATGCTGAATTATTAAACCAGATTAGATTTATCTGCAGACGTTTCCCTTTGAGCTGCAACACATGGGTATTTCTCACCACTCTACCTCTATTCAGGTGCAAAGAAGCATTTGTTACATGGCACTTTCTCTCTTTTCTCCTCACAGGTGTTTACGAAGTATGGGAAATGCTACATGTTTAACTCAGGAGAAGAAGGACGGCCTCTTCTTACCACGGTTAAGGGTGGGACAGGCAATGGACTGGAAATCATGCTAGACATCCAGCAGGATGAATATTTGCCAATATGGGGAGAAACAGGTAAGAAAGACCTTTTTCTTCCTGCAAATATGAATGTAATGTTTTCTTGGTTTTATTTTTGGAGAGATCGTCCCATCCCATCCTCCTCAGCCAATGTTCCTCACTTCTAGAAAGGTGTTTTTGAGCAGCCACATTCAAGGTGGATCTTCAGGTTCTGTGGTTTCCTCTTTGACATTTTGAGAGTTTTGTTGCCTTTGTGTGAGTTACTGCTGCATGTATGCACCAAGGGACTGTGTGCTGTTGCAGGTCTTCCTCTGAGCACTTTTCAGTCTCCTTCTGAGAGCCGGCTACATTCATTCAAAACTTAAAATTCATCTGTGTGGTGTTTGATTCTTAGGATTTAAACAGGTTCCCACAGACCCAATTTGCAATTGCACAGTCTTTTGTAGCATGGACGTTGCCTTCCAGTTTGCAGCTCACGCTGAAAGTCAGTTGCTCTGCCCTGTGTGGAGATGGTGATTTGGAGATTTGTTTCTGACTCGTTGCATGTGTCTGAATGCTTGTCCTTTTGAAGGCAAAACAGGTTCACAGACATCGGGAAGATGAAGTACATCTCCCACCTGTGACGCTTTGTTGCTCACAGACTGACTGCCTTGGGGCAGGAGACAACTGCATTAATGGCTCGTGGACGTGGCAGGCTTGGAGAAGCACCATGAGCTCTCTGTCTTCAGCCTTGTTGGGTTTTTGGACCCCTCTGAAGCTTCCAAGGTGACACAGACCCTGTGCTTGCTTCAGGGTTGCTTTTGGTAGCTGCCTTTAGGGCTGTGCTTTCCTGATGCTGCAGTGCTGGGAAAGGTGGCTTAGTCCCAGCTGGGTAGAGTGGACTGCCAATGCACAGAAGGTGAAGAAAAGAAAGAGAAATGCAAGTGGAGAAAGAAACTGGGAGGATAAAGGAATGAGAGAAGCCCACAGGAGAGCCTGTGGTGGTGGGGATGTTTCCAGCTTGGTTCCTCCACAATCTGAAAGCATCTCTATCATCCTGAGGTTGGCAGGGGTGATAGTTTTTGCTCTGGTTGCTCTTGTCAGGGAAGTTCAAGCAGTGGTGCTTGCAATCTGGCTGTGGTTGCAGACTTGAAGTCTGAAGGGGAAAAAATAAACCCACACAAGTGTATTCATTTTTTGTTCCAAAAATCTTATGGCATTTAAGGTCTCTTGAGTACATCCTTGACTTTTGATCGCATATGGACGAGGGCAAGGTACCCCAATGACAAGACACCCCGATGATGTCCTGCCCCACTGCTGCTCTCACACATATTTAACATAAATTTGTACTCAGCTGAAGACCAGAGGCTTGGGGAAGATCCTCATGTCCTTTGAACTGGATTGGCGTTGCAGGTGCTGGATTGAGTTGGATTATCAATTCAAGTCAATACCTGACCACAAAATGCAGTAGGATTCAAAGTAATATAAATATGGCTCTTCGTTTAATTAAATGCTGTGGGCGAAGCTCCTGGACTTGTTGCAAGCCCATTTGGCCATGTTATTACAGGTCCAGGTGGAACTGGTTCTTGTCATTGAAGCTCGTAAAACATAATCTTTGCCTTTTAACAAGGGACTTTTTCATCCTCCGCATTCATACAGCACCTTGTACAAGCTGTCTTCAATCTTCATTGGGCTCTCTGGACACCACCAGAATAAAAATATTAACTATAGTGGTTAATAGTTGCTGTTCCCATGGAAACACTTAACTCAGCTCTTAGCAGGTAAGTGAAAGAGTTGATGATTTCCAAATATTTGCATAATAACGTAAATGTGTTTGGAATTAAATCTCTTCAGCTGCTACCGCTGGGACCTTGCAAACTTGGCTCTCCAGTGGAAAGCATTGTCAAGGACATTCAGCTCATGGCAGTGGGCAGCAGCCCTTACCAAGGAGAGGGATAAGGATGGGTGTGGAATGGAATCTGTGTACTGAAGTGCTATAGCCATAGGTAGGGATGAGGGTACCTCCAGGATTGAAGGAGCTGAGTTTCTTCTTCCCAGTTAGTTATTATCTCTGTTATAACCTAAAGTTTCCTATTCTATCCTTACATTCAGCTCTTCGCATATTTCTCCAGACTGGTTTTGTTGCTCCTTTTCCCCCAAAGCCCCGTCCTGTGTTCAGCAGCTGCTCTTTCACTGCCCCTTCAGCAGTGATTTTAGTGAGGTTGAGATCCTCAACCTTTTATCTCCAGATTCCGACCTCCCCAGCATCCCTCCAGTGGGGCTGCTCAAACCCAGAGCCATCAGCACCTGCAGCCTCCTGAGCTGCCCCCCATCCCAGAAGTGGCGTTGGCATTTCTTGAAGGGCTTCATGGATGCTGAAGGTTGGCCATCTTCCATCACCTCAGGGAGATCTCTGCCTTGAAAAAGATGTGGTTATCTTGCCCGTCATGGTGGCCTTGGTTTGTGTATCTTGTGGTTGTCTGCCCCATAGAAAACAGCCACCCAAAAGAGCTCCAGTTCATCCAAACCGTGGGCAGAGCACGATGCAGGACCTTTCCCCTGCACCTCAGGTTCCTCAGACTGTCATTGGCACAGGAAATTTGAGTTCTCTTGGATGCTGGGCTGATCTTTATTAAAGCAAACTTGTTGTCTTATTCTGTTTTTGGTCCTGTAGCCCCTCTGGTTTTTGCTCCAGATTCGGAGGTGCCATAAAAACGCGTTCTTTGTCGCAGCCCCGCATGAAAATAGCTGGTGTGCAGAGTCAAAAATCCTCATTTTGCTGCTGGCTGCATGCCTCAGGATCTCTGTTTTTTTCCAAAAAGAAAAAAACCATAACCATAGTTCTTTGCAATTCAAATAAGAAACCAAGATGGAAAATATTGCTTCATAGCTTGGGATAGGGCTGCTCCAGGAGCTGCTGCTGCCATGTCACATTGGCGTGCGCTTTGTAATCCAAAAAGTGAATTAATTGTTACCGACTTGGCAAACAAAGTGAAGTGTATTATCATTCTGAAAAGACCTTTGCCGACTATCCATTAATATCTTGGGAAGCTGAAATATCCTGTCTAACAAGTTCCTTGTGTTGGAATAATACACCTTTTGCTTGACTGTGTGCATATGCAAGCCCATTATTTGAGCATGTTAAATTTATATGCAGTCTAATTTTGGAATAGCGAGCGCACAGACTGCTTCAGTCTTGATTTTCCAGTGCAAAGAAAGGGTATTTTGACTGCCTGGGTGCCATGGCATCAAGCAGCTTTGGGGGTGCAAAATACCGTGTCAGGACTGTCAAAATCATGGGATAGGTGGAAAAAAAATGACGATAAAAAAGAAAAAGAGCTGGAAAAAAAGAAGAGCTGGAAATCCTCGTCTTCTGAATTTTGCTCCTCTGGGATTTCTATTTGCTAGCATTTTACTTCAATCATGAAAAGAGCAGGAAAATAACGTGCGTCTGAAGCCTTCACGTCACCCGTGTGCTTTGCAGAAGGCTTTAAACATTCCAGGTGGTGTCACGATATCCACATGGGAATTATGATCCAAACAGACACAACGCGGAGTGGCAGGGACACAGGGGGTGTTTGTTTTATTGCACTTTGTGGGGAAAGAGGCAGAAATGCAATCAAACTTAGTAAAGGAAACTGTAATTTGCAGCAGGGACTATTTGATTGGAAAGGGAATCCACTTGTGGTTAATCTTTCTGGAGTGGCCCAAGGTATTATGTATTGACCTAATATAACGGCGCAGTAAATTGGAAATCACTCAGGCTACAGGGCTGTAAATAAGAAATACAATCAGAGAGTTCTGAATTTGTGTCTCAGGAATTGTCAGATAACGATGAACATTTCATACCAATTAATCAAGCAACACGCTGCATTAAAAAAAAAAAAAAGAGCGATGAGAAATGCACTATAAAATTGCACTAAAAAGAAGCATGAAATCTATAAAGCTGGAGGCTTCAATCCACTTAGGAGATGTACACGTTGTGTTATGGGCTGCTGTTATTTAATTCAGTGAAAAACACAGGCTACAAGCGAGACTTTGGATCTAGGTCATGCAGAGGAAAGATCTCCAGCCTGTTTCCCTGCGCATCCAACAGCATTGCAGTGCATTTATTGGCTTCCCAATGGGGTCGTTTATTGCTGTTATGGACTGGAGGGTGCATGGTTTCCAGCCCCTGACATCCAGGGGTGGATGGAAGCTTGGATGCACCGTACCCCATGCACTGGATGCTCACTCTGTGCAGTGCCTTAAGATCCATCCAGGTCCACCAGACGCGCAGGTGATTTCAGCAGCATCAAATTTCCGTGCCTCTGCTTTTCTGCTTCATTAAAGCCACCTCAATTCAGCAGATCTCTTTCCGCTTCCCAACTGAATTTCAATTAATTAATGTAGCATGGCTTTAATTTTGAATTGGGGTCTTCACGCAAGCCCTGATGCTTTAGAGGGTGGCTCGGATGCATTTTCTACCTCTGGCTGTTCTCAGAAGAGCTGCTTTGGTCCCCACGGAGATGCTGAAGGGGGGAAATAGGATGGGAAAAATGTTCCATGCTGTGACAAGCAGCAGCACCCACCTTCCTTTGGCATCTCCAGGACCTGCCAGAGGTTCGGGATGCTCCGAGCATCTGCCCAAAGGGGTGCCCAGCACAAGTTATCCGCATTTACTCCTTGCAAGCAGCACCACAATGTTTTTTGCCTTGCTCTGGGTGACAAAAGCCCCAATCCCTCCTGCACTGTCCTGCTGCAGGTAGGCCGAAGGCAGCCCTGGGTTCTGGAGGCCACTGCTGCCAACCCCGAAAAATTCCTCATGCAAAGTTCACTGAAGCTGGCACAATTGGAGAGCGTTTCCATGGTTTCTTTGATTTCCCTGCCCCTCCGGATTTCCTGCCAGGCACCTCAGATTGAAGCAGCAGCTCCGTGCTGCAGAGAGCAGCCTGTGGAGCACTGCTGCTGCTGCTGTGCTGCAAAGTTTTCTGCACCTAGGAGGGGAAGCTGGCAACACACCTCCAGGGCTGGATGTCCCCCTGCCCTTTCCCCAAAGCCTCCAACCTCTGACACTTGGCCTCCAGCCGTGCAACCTCTGTGCATGGTGCATCAGCAAGCCCGAGCCCAGCAGCGCTGCATTTGCCAGCTGTGCAGAGGCACAAGGCAATCTCTGTTATTTGCTTCTGCATATTAATATGGTTAGCGGCGGTTCCCGGTAAATTCAGCCTGCTTTGCTTGCAAGATGTCTCAAGTCGGGCGTGCTGCAGGAGGAGGCAGCCCGTGCAGCCCCCGGGTCACGCTGCAGACCGCATTAGCATGGATTTACACGGTGGGGAATCGTCTGCAGGCTCTGAGCCAGCAGCGTGCACCGCAGGGTTTGGGGGAAGGGAGGAGGCAGAGGGTTTGTGCATCATTCGCAGCTTGTGGAGTTTGAAGTGGAGTGGTTATTAGCAACACAGAGCAGAGCTGTAAGTGCAGAATAAGTAGGAGATGTCCCATCAATGGGAGAAGTGATGGTAGCAGCAGGTGTGCACCATGGGAGGAAGGAGCGCTCCGGTGCTGCGTGGGCAGCATTGCACAGGGCTATCGAGTAGGCACGTGCATGCCAAAGCTTTGGTGCATTTTAAAACAGGAATACATTCCCTAAAAGCCCGTGTGGTTAGTGCTGACTGCAGGACTTCCCAGAGCCTTCCTAATTTCCTTTCCATCGCGGGCTGCTGTGAGCAGTTGTGCCCAGGGACAGCTTTGTTGCAGGTGAAACTTTGCCGTGGAAGGGTGATTCTTGATATAAATCGGGTATCAATTAGAAAATTAAAAGAAAAGAGAGGGAGAAAGGCAAGGCAAGCTGTGCACAGGAGTAACTTGCCTTCCTCCAGCACTTTGCAGCTTTCTCCAACAAACCCGGTGTGCGCAGGTGACCCTTTCACACGGGCAGATGAAAGGTGCTCCCTCTGGGAGGAGGAAAGAACAAAAAGGCATTTAAAATTCACACCGGTTTGAGAGAATGATACTGAATTCATTAGGAAAAAAAACTGCAGGAGGGACTTAGGGATTCGGAGGGGGATGGCTTTGCTCAGAGGCTGACCGGGTTAATGCACTGTGAGTGCAAAGGGAGCATCCTGGGACCCTGCAGTAGCATAGCCCCTTGCAACACGTTTTCCATCTCATGCAGAATGCTTTCTTGGAGCTGCAGGGGCTGAGACATGCGATGGGAACTTCTGGCATCCTCTACAGCAGGAGTGCACCGAGCAGCATGGAGGTGCTCATGGTGCTGCTCCTGCTTCTGTCTTTTCCTCTGCATCCTAGCAGAGAGGAGAGGTTTGTTCCCAATGCAAGAGCGTTGAGCCCAAGAAAGATACAAAATCAAAGCTGGGTACTGACACAAATGGCCGCACAAACTGTGAGCTTGACATCTGCCCATCGCTGAGGGAGAACCTTGTGTGTCAGCTCTGTATGGAGCAAATGGGACTGACTGCTCCTACTAGGTGTGTTCAAAGCCGACAGGCACATCTGTGTGCCAGAAGTACTTCAGATTGTGACCTGCAGTGAAAGCCTGTAAAAGCAGTGGGGAAGACAGAGAGAGGGAGCACCTCCTGTCTGTGCTGGGACGGGCATTGGTTGTGTGACACCAGGTCCTCAGGGAGTCGGGTTGTCCTGGCTGCTCCCGAGCCTTCCTGCTAAATGAGGTAGAGCACACAAACCTCACCTTGCTACGTGTGGTCTGTTAAATGCTGCCATAAAACGACTGCTGCTGAACTGCAGTTGGTGCTGCAGAGGGGGAACGCTGCGTTCTGTGAAGTGATGCTGGGGGTTTGGCTGCACCAGGCGGCAATGTGGAACCAAGGCAATAGAAGAGCACCCCAAACCCCCGGGGCACAGGGTTGGTTCAGCTTCCTGAAGGTTCAACGACAGAATTGTAGAATCGTGAAGGTTGGAAAAGACCTCTGAGATTCCCAAGTTCAACCCCAACCCACCCCACCATGCCCACTGACCGTGTCCCTCAGTGCCACGTTGTGGGATTCCATGAACGCCTCCAGGGATGGTGACTCCCACCTCCCAACATCCAAAGAAATAAATGATACCTATAAGTAGCAATGGCCTTTAGCATAAAGAACACCGAGGATTTGGGCCAGACCTTGCTGCAATAGGAAACAAGCTCAGATCCAATCTTACATCAGCTCATCAAGAGGCAGCTTGACCTTTAGGAGGCAGTTGGTGTCACCTGGAGGGTGGTGTAAATGTGCTGTGTTTGGCTGCGTCCTGGGACCTTTTGCTAATGAGAGTGAGAATTCATTCAATTAGCCAGGTTTCCCAGGGAGAAAAGGTCAGCGTTATTTTCATCTGCGCCAGCCCCCTGACAACCAGAGCATCCACGAAATTAGGCTGCCACTAAAAATTAATTACGTTTGCCTGAGCACCCTTATCAATAGTGCAGGAGCAGAGAGGGGAAGCTCAAACGTTGCTCGAGTTCTCATGTCCAGTGGAGTCATTAAAGCTGTCGCGTCCACAGCGTGCTCCAGTTTGTTCTGAGCTGCTCTTTGGGACCTCTCAATGTTATCATGGTACTGGAGAGATCAATCACAGCTGGTGCAAATGCTGTTTGTTAATCTCATGCAGTGGAGCAAGTTCTGCTGGTTCCCAGCAGGTTGTCCAGGGCCTGATCCAGCTCGCCTTGCTGCAAGAATTGATGCTGGCCATGCAGTATGGCTAGAGGAGAGAGGAAACTATTTTGGGGGGAAGAGATTTCGACTTGATGTTAAAATCAAATGCTCACTGGCTTTGACAATTGGGAGAAATATTTATTGGTAGCCAGTCTAGGATTGTGGAGCCAAAACCAGTGCTTTACACCCGTCAAGAACATCTTAGCTGCTTTGGCTACCAGTGAGCAAGCATGAGCTTGAAATGCGTGGGCTGCTTGTAAAGGATTTTCTCACTGGGCAGCATCGGAGAGTGTGCAGCATCCCTGTGCTTCGTCCATCTGTCCCTCTGTCCCCCAGTGTGAGCCTGGTGCTGAGGTCCTGGCTCACGAGTGTGCTTTTAGCCCTTCCCAGTGCAGTCAGCACATCACACAGTGTTCCTTGAGGTCCAGTTTGTGCTGGTGTGGCAGCTGGGGTTACCCTGAGACACCCAGAATTGCAAAAATAAAATCACAGTGCAAGGCAAGGTGCATATATGCTGCAGGTATTGCATCCCTTCCCTGCACCCTTCCCTGCATCCCTTCCCTGCACCAAGTTCCCCATATGGACACATGCATGCAGAGTTCAGATGTGGCTGGGAAAGCTGCTGCTGTTGCTGTGCTCCTGCTTGAAAAGAGGAGAAGCGTTTGTCCTCAGTGGGACTGGGGTCTGCAAGCACGTCCAGGTGTCCCCAGTCACATCATGAAGATTGTAAATGTATCTCAGTGACTGAATAAGGAAATCCTTCAAGGGATGCATGTCCTTCAAAAGCTTCTCTTCAAAGGAAACGAGAGAACACCCCAAAGTCTGCAAGTGTTCTTTTAAGGCAAAGCTGAAGGAATAAAGGCTAGAAGCTGGCTTTGGGGAGTCTGGCAAAGCACAGATAAGGCACCTCGCATCGCCGGCTCCATGTTACAGAGCAGTGTCATGCAGCATTACAATTAAACACCCATTTCATGCTGCCGCTTTCGTTTGAGCCTTTGTGGCTGGCATGTGAAGTTAAGCGTCCTTAGCCCAGAGAGGTGCTCAAAATAACAAGAATTCATTGGTAGGGGGTGAGGAGACAGGAGAGGGGCTGGGAATGTGCAGCACTGTGGCTGTGGGGCAGTGCCCATAGCTCCCACCAAGGCAGTGAGGTTTGGGGGGCTGCTGTCTGCAGGCTGAGTCCCAGCAGCCGCAGCGGTGTCTGCCACCATCCATTTTTTTATTATTATTATTTTTTTCTGTGCTCTGGCCGTGTGACATCAGTGACTCTGGTGAGGTTTGGGGATGCTCCTTGGTGTGCACCAGTTTTAGGTGAGGGTAATCCATGTCGTTCCCTTCCTCTCTGGGCTTGATCGTTGCCTGAGTATGTTCGTTTCCGTCCTGGAAGATGAAGAGCTCAGCACACGTTAATCAATCTCATGGAGGCACCGGGAGGCTTTGTGGCTGTAAAGCTCTTTGAAGATAAAAATCTCTTGCAAGTGCTAATTAAATTTAATTTCATTAATCTCTTTGGTGCAGGGATCATCCTCTTGCTCCGACTTTGTCCATCCCATAGCAGCAGGGGCTCTGTCAATGCTTGAGACCTCCCAGGCACTTCCTGAGAGCAATTGTAGTAATCTCTATGTGGTGGAGGTGAACGGCAGTGGGAAGGTTTTTCCCCTCCTGTAGAAACATTTCCCTTATTCTGAGGGTTTCTTCCAACTTTTAGTGTCCATACTTAGCTCTTCATTTCATCATCACCGCATTTTCATTGTCCAGCATCACCAAATTTTCATTGTCTTTCGGTGACGGCTCCCTCCTCGCTCATTTACAAGACAAAACAGCCAGCAGTCCGCGCTGAGCATCTCTAAGAGCACAGCTGTCTCCGGCTGCGCTGTGTCTCGTTGCAAGAATACAAAGTGCTTGAGGGAGTCATGGATGGCAAAGAGCACCCAGAGCGCGGTGCTGGGTGGCTGGAGAGCAGGCGAAGACTGTCTGAGCAGAACAGAAGAGTGGAAGAAGAAAGCGTGATCAATTATTCAGCTTTTATGGAGGTCAAAAGGAGGGCAGGGAGAGTCAAAGCTGATTGCTCAGCTGGCAGGGCATCATTTGTAGCTCTGTATTCATGGATCCCTAATGGTCGAATGTGCGGAGGGATGATGAAATGGGAGAGAAAATCTTGAGTGTTGCAAGGCCTTCATTTGCTCTGCTGGGTCTCGGGGGGGCTTTGGTTGGAGCCCCAGCCATCACAATGGCACAGCCATGACCCCTCACTGCTATGTGATGTCTTCTGGATGCCTTCTCCTCCCGTTGTCCCTTGTGTCTGTGAAGGAGTGAAGGAAACCAAACCCCTCTCCACTGTAGCAATAGGGACAGGGTGGATGACAATCCTTCAGAGTTTGGCCGTGGCTTGGTGCAGCCCTGGGGCAAGGCTGGGTTTGGGTCTCCCATGCGAGATGTCCCCACCTGTGATGGGGATGGGTGACGTTCCTGCTCAGCGGACAGCAGAATGAGACTGCAAAGCCATGTAGCAATACAAATGAGCTGTTAGGCAGCTGTGTGACACGCAAAGCCATCGCTACCTGTGGAAAAAAAAGAAAAAAAAGAAAAAAAAAAAGCATTTTGGGGCTATTTAGGGTTGTTTTGGCATGCAGCCACCACGACGTATAGTTTGCTACCAAATATGTGGAAAAACTGGGGAGCTTTATGAGAGAGGGCTGCCACTGTGTTTTGTTTTATCAGATTTAATATTTTTGTTGTAGTTATTACTTCCACTACTACTATTTAAGTAGAAGCTTATAAAGATTAGAAAGGGAAGTGCCATCTGCGAAACTTGGCCGAGTGACAAATTATATTACATGATGTCGTTACTCAAATATTTTGGAGAGTGTGAACAGCAGAGAAGGGAAGCGATTGCCATTGCCTTCTGTCAGATGTGTGTGTACAAAAGGGAAAGTCCCTTCCCTTTCCAATGCAAGGTCAGCATGAGAAAAGCCAGGCAGCAGTTCCTCTGGGGTTGGCCTCGTGCCTTGCTGTGGTTCACTCTAAGGGGACAGTCCTCCCAGAGGCCCCAAACTGGGGTGCAGTGCTCCTTGCTTTTCTGCAATCTCCAGTTTCCTCGGAGCCAGGGACCTCTCTCCATCACTTTTCCAACCTCCAGGACATCCAGGTCACCTAGGTCTTAGTCCAGTGTAATTCAAGGGTAGAGCTAAACCAGCTCCACATTGCAGCCCCAACGTGAGCAGTTATCAGAGCCAATTCTGGAAGGGAGAAGATGGCAAAAAAATCCTGTTTATTTCAGTGATATCCTGATGGAGATGCATTTATCATGCTGCGAGCTCTTATCTGAGCGTGCTCCCAAGGGAAAAATTGACACATTTTAAGGATACACAGCGGTTTGTTATACTCTGTCCCAGAAGCCAGCAACAATTTATCTTCAGCATCTCATACTCATGCCCTCCGGTGCAGATATTTATTTCTGTAGATAGCAAAGGCCTCATGGGCTTGTTAGTATGGATGTTCTGTGGGCTGCCATAAATATTGCAATAGTAAAAACAATAATTAAGCATTATTGCAGCGATACAAGTTCATACTGAACTTGTGACAGCCACAAGCTCGTAATCAGGATCCCTCTCACCTCTGGCTCTTGGCTCCAACCCATCCCATTGCGGCCAAGGGAGGGGACCAAGGTGCTGGGTGCTGGATTTGGCCATTTTGCTGCCCCACAATGGGATGTGGACACACAGGAACCCATGTGAGCCGTTGCTGTAAGAACAGTGCACATGGGTGCGGGGTCTCTCCTTCTGTACCCCAATACGGGGCCAGAACTAAAGTTTCCAGGGGGAAAATTTTCCCCTGGGGTTGGAGTTGGGGTCTGTAAGACGTTGTCGTGGTGCTGATCATTGGGACCAGGTGACAGGGGGATGTGGAAGGCAGCCTTCGCATCTTCATAACCCAGGGGTCTTCTCGACCACCTGGCTTTGCTTACCAGGAGCTGCAATGTGCTGTTGCCTGCAGACCATTTGATTTCCAGATTGAGCTTATTCACCATCGGCTCATCTAGCTTGGATTTTATTTTATTTTATTTTATTTATGTATTTTTTTGCAAATATTTTCCTGTCGATGGAAATGCTCCCTTCTGGTGTTTGCCTTCGGTGTATTTATAACAGGACTCGTATCCACATTCAGCCTTCGTCTCGCCAGATCTGCACAACCCAAGCTGTGCTGGACTCCTCCCAAACTCCAGGCTCTGCCCATCCCAGCTTCTTTGGCGTGCTCCTCTCCCCATCCCCATCCATCAGGTTTCTGCAACCAGAACCCATGATGGTATTTCCGATGTGCTTTCACTACCAGAGCTCTCTTAGAAACGTAGGATCATTTGGTTTGGAAAAGACCTTTGAGATCATCAATCCCAGTCATCATCCAGACCTGCCAAGTCCCCCGTGCTTTCAGGTCCATACCAACCCAACCATGCTGTAATTCTGTGATTTTATGAACCCCAGCAACCGTGTTCAGCTCTGAGATGGCCAAAAAAACAGAGTCAAGTACTCTCCATGCTCTGCCTCTTTGCAAACCTCACATCACCTCCCCGAAATCTGGTTACAGCCACATCTCGTGCTCCATCCAGCTGCTCTAATTCACCTCTCTCCTGCTGCCCCTTCCTCACCATGCCTTGCAAAAGCTCAGAAGCAACCTCTGACATCGGCCCACCATTTGTGGACTCAAACCTCCAGGTCAGCACTGATGGATTTTCTTTTTCCACCCCCTCCAGCAAAATTCCTGGCAGCACTGTGGGCTGCCCCGCTTCCCCAGCAGTGCCGCACTAGATGTGATTTTCACAGGTTATTTTTATCAGAGGGAAATATTAGACTGCCTGCTGCCATACGAGATCCGTCCGTGCCCTGCTGGCCTCACCGTGGGCAGCAACACAATGCAAATATTTTTATATATAGCATCCTCCATATGGGGCGAAGCAAGAGGAGAGCGCTGGGGGCCAGCGGGGGCATGGCGGTTTTGGGGGCTGGAGGTGCTGATGTTGCAAGGAAGCAGCAAGGCTTTGTCTGCATGATGAGACAAGCCTGGGCTGTGCAGAAATAAGGAAGAATTGTTGTCTGGACAGCGAGGGCTCGGTGGAGTCTGAATGGTGGGAGTGGGGAACGTGTGTGAGTGGGGAGCTGAGGTTGGAGGAGCCCCCACCCTGACAAAAATTACCAGGTGGGGAATTTTCTAAGGAAACGGGGAGAACCAGAACTTGGCATGGAAATGTGTGGAGCAGTGTCACTGGGATTCAAGTGTAGGGTTGAAAAGCAGAATCCTAAATACCTCTTAACATGTCCTGCAGTTGAAGCATTGCTTTAGATATGAGACCTACGCTTGCCTGCTTTGCTCCCTGTCTTCAAGCAGGGATTCAGGGGTTCTTTTTGTATTTTTCTGCCCCCTCCTCATGTCTGGAAAAGTCACCTGTTGACTTTGGGTCCTTCCTGGCCAACACTCAAATGCATGCATGAGCAGGAGAAGCATTTCCCTCGCTGATGTACCTTAAATACTTAGTTGCTCTGGTTATTTTTTCCCCACTCGGGCTGATAGAGTAGCTCTTTCCTGGCATTTTGTAATCAAAAAACACATCTGATGCACATCCTTTTCCATTAAAAGAAGTGTTTACTTAGTCACCAAGTTCACTGAAGTGCTTGGAAATTACATCACTCAAAACACTGACATTTATAGGCAATGCAAATTAAATAGACATAACCAGAGATGTCAGTGTGTGCAGAGTCAAGGTTTCTCCAGGCGGTGAGACCAAGACCCGCTCTGCCTGTGCCTTTTTTCAAATGTCCTTGTTCCAGTGGTGGTTTTATTGAATTGCGTTCTAATTCTGGAGCCTTCCCACCCAGCCTGGCTCTGTGTCAAGAAATTGCTTCTCTCCAAAAAGATGCAAAGCAAATAGGGCTGTCCCCAGAGTAGGGATGTGGCCGCAGGGTGCTGATGAGGAGTTTCTGCCCGGAGAGGGGCTGGTAGAAAATAAATAGTTGTAAGTGGTTATGACTCATCAGAGTGGCTGCAAAGTGATAAAATCAGGCAGGTGCATGCTTGGCCCAAGAGAGAAATCACATCCCTGCAGGATGAAGGAGCAGCAGGACCAAATCCTGGCTCGGTGCCTCTCATGCCAACCTGAGCAGCATCTCTTGGTGTGGAAAATTCAGCATCGGTGCTACGTATTGCTCCAGCAACCTCTGTATCCGTGCTGGCATGCACCTGGTAGATCCTCACTGCAGGTGAGGGTGTCCCTTGCTTATGCCCACCTCCATTTCCCAATTTCTTCATATTCTGTCCCACTTTATTGCACCTTCTTATGGGACCACACTCCCAGGGAGGTGTCCCCACCCTGTCTGGCATATCGAGGGGTTCCCCATGGACCAGTGACGCTCAAGGCTGGCAGATCTCCCCAGCACCTCCCAGAACCTCCAATTTGCTAAACCACATCCTGCAACTGCTCTGCCCCATGCAGCTGGGATGGCATCTCCTTCCCATGTGCTCGGGGACAGCAGCATTGCCAGGACCCAGCCTGGGCGCTGGGAGATCTGCTTCCATCTGGCTCCCCATGAGCTGAAATTAGCAGCAGCTTTCTGACCGTTTAATATTTCAAGATGTTCTGGGCGAAGCAGCGAGGCTCCCGGGGAGGGGGGATGGAGGAATGTGCAAGAACCACTTCTGAGCCTTTAAAATGTGGCCTATGTTATTATTATTATGTTTTTGTGGGTTTTTTGGCTCCTTTCTGTTCCTTGCTGAGGTGCAGCTGGCAGATGGGCAGCCCTGGGGGGAGCCCCCTCGGCATGGGATGCGGGCAGCAGCCAGAGGGAGCAGTTCCCCCCTCCTCACTTCACTTTTCGAGCTGGATCTCAGCTCAGGGGACCCCATCCCATTTTCAGTTCTCCTCCTTCTTGTGATCTCCCATCCCTGCAACGTGGAAATCCTGGAGGATGTGGAGGTGGGAAGGGAGTATTTGTCCCTTCCCCCCCAAAAAAAACAGTCCTATAAGCAGCGTCATCTGGCAGGACCGACCTTCCATGCCCTGCTGTGACCCTGCAGTGAGGATACAGGTTAGGAGATGTTTGTTTTGTTTGTTATACTTAACAGGGGTTGAAACAAGGAACTGAAATATTCATTGCAGGCTCCACGCTGTCCACTGAACCCACTTTAACATCCCCAGTCTCAGCTTGCTCCTTATATTATGTAAGAGGCTTTTTAATAATATACTTTGAGACATATGGCCCCTCAGATTTAGTATGCAAATGCAATATGCTTAACTAAAAATAGCTGCTATGCTTAATGTAGTTTATTATAACACCTTCTGTTACTTGGTGAGTAATGGAGCGCGGCTGCGCGGTGTGGAGCTCGTAATGGAGCAAGCAGGGAGCAACCCCCACCACCAGCTGAGCCCCAGCCCCAGGCTCCTGCCCTGTCCCCACCATGGACACTGGGCAGAAATCACCCCAGTAAGTGTTCACTGGGGGTTAAGGTGAGGGATGGTAGGAAAAGTTTTGCATTGCACCAAGACAGAATGTTGCCTTATATCCCAGAGCGTGACCTCATGTTTTGGAGTATATATCCTGCATGAATTCTTATCCCAGTTTATCATGTGGGAACCATGCAGGGACCAAATCCCACCACGCTGTTGGTTTTGCACAGTCTCATGTGGGATGCAGTGCCCCTCTTGCAGGCACAAGGCTCCTTCCTATTCTTTCCCCTTTCCCCTTTCCCCTTTCCCCTTTCCCCTTCCCTTCCCTTCCCTTCCCATCCCCTTTAAAGGTCCCTTCCAACTCAAACTATTATATGATTCTGTGATTATTTTGGCCTCTCTCTGTGCAAACCCCTCCTCACTGAAGCCAAGAGCAACACCAATCAGATGTCATCTCATGGTGATGAACATCTGGATTGCACTGATGCTCCTGTCCCCTCCACAAAGCCATCAGGGACAGTGAGCCCTCTGTGCTCCCCTCACAGCCCCAGGAACCTTCCAGATACAAGGAGATGGTTTCTGAATGTGTTCACCAAAGGTGTGATTTTTTAGCTGGGGGAATGGTTTCATGGAAACGCTGTATTCCTGTTGGTTCCTCAGCTCTGGAAGGGAACACCTGAATTTCCCATTGGGTTTGTGTAGTGTGTATCAGATCTCATCGTAGCTGCTGGTGGGGATGAAGGAGTCGCCTGGCTCAGTGGGCTGTTGGAAGCTGCAATGTGTTGGCCATGATTCATCCTGTTGTAGGCATCGCCCTGGGATGAGATGAATCATTCTGGGGCTGTCACTTCGCTCCTGAAAAGGAGGGAGATTCGGCAGGGCACACTGCTGGATCAGTGCAGCAGCAGCACGGCCCCCTGCCATGCCTCCAAGCAAAGAAAACAGTGAAAACAACCCCGTTCCTCAAGGGGCTGCATGGGAGGGAGCAGGAGGTGAAGCTGGAGGTGATGTCCTTGTCCCAGCAGAAGGAACAAGACTGGGGAACCTGTGGCAATAACCAAAGGGCTGAGTGGTCTCCATCAATCCTCTATATGGGACCTATAGAATGCAACACGATCCATCCCATCATGCTGCCCCTGAACGCCACATGCAGGTGGTTGGGTTCCCCCTCTCCTCCAGCCCCCACGGGGACATTTTTCTCTTCTCAAGCATCACCCCCTTCCCACCCAGCCCCACCAGACAACTCCCTAGTGGGTGCTCCATCCCTTGGCCACCCCAGGGAAATGCCTCGTCCCCGATTGCTCCCAAGACAGCAGCCAAAGCAGAGCCCAGAATAGCAAAACACGCAGGACAAACGTTTAGAGATTGTTTTCAGTGGGAAAGTTGTGTTGGCTCCATCGCCTGTCAGGCGGATGTTATCAGCCCCCCCAAACCCTCCTGCAAATACTCTTATTTCAGCCTCACTTCATCCTGTTACCAAGCAACTTTAACTGCAGCAAAACACAACACATCCACGGAAAGGAGAGCGTGCACAAGGGATTGGGACTGGTTTTGCTGTGGTTAAATGGGTTTCTGTGTAATTCCATACTTTTTCCTGTTGAGCCCAGCTGTACAGCTTTCCAGTAGTAACCTTCCCTTGACTTTTGAAGTATATATAATCAATACATTTTTGTCTAGCAAAAAACGTGAGAGCATTACGCATTTACCGGAGCTTTGTGCACTAGCACAACATGGTTGTGGTAGCAAAACCCCTATAAGCTGTTCCATGGGTGCAGTGAGCCCAGCGTGCTCAACCTGCATCCCTGAGCTTCCCACGTGCATTTGGGACTTCACCTCGATGCCATCACTATGCCATCAACTCAACCAGAAATACAACAACCCAACACTTCCCCAAGTAATCAGCGTCTTTGCTCCGACTCATCCCAGCAATCAGGTTTATGTGCTGCTCTGCTCCAGCTAAGAAGCTCTTGAGCAAAATTACTTGCTGTGCACATGATCCCCTTTTATTTTTTCTTTCTCCTCCTTTTCCCACTGCCATGTTTCTGCGTTGTCTGACGAAGGTTTGCAGCCCTTGGAGGGAGTACAGGTTAAGGAATGACCTGAAGAGAGGAGCTCTGGGGGTCCTGGTGGACAACAGGTTGGCCATGAGCCAGAAGGGCCAATGGGATCCTGGGGTGCTTTCAAAAGAGTGTGGCCAGCAGATCAAGGGAGGTGATCCTCCTCCTCTGCTCTGCCCTGGTGAGGCCACACTGAGAATATTGTGTCCAGTTCTGGGCTCCCCAGTTCCAGAAAGACAGGGATCTCCTAGATGGAGTCCAGCAGAGGGCCACAAAGATGATTAAGAGCCTGGAGCATCTCCTGTATGAGGAAAGGGTGAGTAACCTGGGTCTGTTCAGCCTAGGGAAAAGGAGTCTGAGAGGGGATCTGATAAATGTTTATAAATATCTGAAGGGAGGTGGGAGGCAAATGGATGAGGCCAGGCTCCTCTTGGTGGTGTGTAGAGACAGGACAAGGAGTAATGGCCTCAAATTTGTACATAGGAAATTCCGTACTAACGTGTGGAAGAACTGCCTTACAATAAGGGTGACGGAGTGCAGGAACAGGCTGCCCAGAGAGCTGGTGGAGTCTCCTTCTATGGAGATACTCAAGACCACTCTGGATGCTGACCTATGTGACTTATTGTAGGAATCGGCTTTAGCAGGGGGGCTGGACTCAGTGATCTCTTGAGATCCCTTCCAGCCTCTGTGATTCTGTGATTCTGTGACTTCAGTAGCACCACAACGCTGTGCACTCTGCAGCGTGCAGTGCTCTGCAGCCAGCTTGAAGCACCTGCTGAATTCACCCCCAGTTTAACTAACACTGCTGTAATCCTTCGGTGAGAAGAGCAGCTCAGGATTTGTTTAGAAACACTGTCCTGTGTACAGTAACATATATTATGTATTTAAAAATGCAGTCATTAAGGGGATTTTCTCTGTTCCCCACCTGGGTTGCACGAAGAAATAAATGTGTACCTGCTGGTCTCTGAAAAGCAGGATCAGAGATTGGATGAAGGTCTGTGGCTGGGCTTCCCAAAATCACGACTGGGGTTTGGTCCGCAGTTCCCTTGAATTTGTCTTTAAAGTCTTTCTGGCATCTGAGCCAGCCAAAGGTTTTCGGGGTTGTTTTGTCTCCTTTGATGGATGCTTGCAGGACAAAGGCAGTGACAGACAGGACCAACGCACAGCCCTGTGCCTCCAGGAGGTGCCGCAGAAGACAACATTCAAAGGGATGCTGCATTCCCTCAAAAGGTTTTGTAGAGTTGGACTTTCCATTTGTATATTTTGTAGAAAGCGTAGAAAATGGCATTGGAGAAGTGACAGTTTTTCCAGGCTGGTTTGGCATTTGTAGCTTCATCTCACCCATTGTTTCCTGTAGAAGGAGCAACGAAGGGACATGGATTAGTGGGGACGTATTGGTGATAGGTGGACGGTTGGGTTGGATGATCTTGGAGGTCTTTTCCAACCTTGGTGATGCTGTGATTTTATGATTCTGTGAATGCTCCCTTGCCTCTGGCAGCCTTTCTAAACAGTGCTGTTTATTTTGCTCTTCTTGTTTTTATCAGCGACGAAAATTAATAACTGTTTGCTTTAAAACCAGACTTTGTTCTACAACGTAGTAAATCCATTCCCTTCCCTGTGCGTGATTACACATGGTTTCCAGCCAGGATTTTCTATGTAAAATTGCAAAGCCTGTCACATTTAAGTCTTTTGCAGATACTTGCAGGCTATATCTTGTTTGCTTGCTCGTGTTCTGGACGCTCAGTGGTTTACCCACAGAGACAGAGCTGTGCACAGCACTTGGGGAAATGCATGGAATTAAGTCGGGGCTGACCCAGGGAAATGTGTGGCAGATGCAGAAATGGGCAGAAAAATTTCGGACCGAACGTGTTTCGACAGAACAGTTCCCGTTGCCCAACAAGTGCGGCTAAATACACGCTTTCTCCTCCAACTTGTCAGGTAATTAGCGAAGGAAGCATATGGCATCGCCTGGAAGTGTTGGAAGGGGATCAACACCAGACAAAGCGGTGGAGACGGGGAGGGTTGGGTGAGTGGGTGTCACATGGAAATAATGGGATCGGGAGGAGAGGGAGGCAGCGATGGGAAGGGGATGGAACCCTGCGGTTCTGGCTCACGGCCACCTTGGCAGCGATGGGGTCGGATGGGGATGCTGGGCGTTCCCAGAAGCTCAGTGGGAATGCTGCCTTCCTCTCACCGCTTTGGGGAGCTGCTGCTGAGGAGGTGGTGGTGGGGAGGGGATCTTTGATGAGGACCATGTGGGCGAGCAAGTGCAGGGCTTGAGCAGCCAGCAAGAGAGCCTGGGCATGCCAACATCCACCCAGTGTCTCCTGGAGGGAGAGGAGCCGAATTATGGGCGAAAAAGGCAAAGGCAAACACACCAGGTTTTTATTGTGGTTCCTGGTAATAGGGTTCATAGAACCACAGCATGATTGGGTTGGAAGGGACCTCGAAGCCCCCACAGCTCCACCCCTGATGTGGACTGGCTGCCCCCCACCAGCTCAGGCTGCCTCAGGGTCCCACCCATGGCTATGGGAACCTCCAGGGAGGGGGCACCCACAGCTCTGGGCAGCAGCACCAGGGCATCAGCGCTTTCTGAGTAATGAATTTCCTCCTAAATCTCCTGTCTTTTAGTTTAAAACCATTCTCCCTTCTCCTCTCTTATCCTATCCTTACCTTGTCTTGGTAATAGCAGTATGTTGTTTGCAACAACACCCATCATGAGAGGATGGCAGAGGTCAATTCAGGTCAAGATCAATGGGTCTTGGGCAAAAGTGGAGGCAAGAGTGGCTACTGCCAATCCTGCTCCATGAGACTTCAATTCAGCAGTATCCAAAACAAACTCATCCTTTCTGTGCCGTTGTCTCACTGATGTGGGATTGTAGAGGGGAAACACATGTAGCCTGCTTGTCCACCACAGCATGCAGCAGTGATGCTGTCGTGGCACTGTTTATCTACCCAAAGCACTTTTGTCACATGGAAATAAAAAAACACAATTACCTTGCAAGGAGTATTGCAAAGCCGATGCCGGGATTAGCACAAGTGCTGGAGGTGTTGATCAATGGGAGTGTGTGTTCAAGAGTGAGTGGTGCAGATAATACACCTCCAGCTGGTTCAAAGTCCAAATGGTTGGAGTCGGGCACACGGACAGCTTGCTGACCACCTGGGTTTAGCAGGAGTATGCAAGACCTGGGGAGGTAACTGATTTAATAAATCCTATTTATCTCCAAACTGTTTTGGAGATAGGAAACTGAGCTTTAAAAAGGTTAAATGCTAATGAATACTAATAGCCTGCTCCAGCTGCTCGGTCAGTAAGGGATGCTGAGATAAAATGCCAGAGAGCAGAGATGCAAGCACTGGACGCTGCAGGCACGGAGTGTGAAGTTTCAAGTGGCCAACAAGTAAAGCAAGCTCCCAGTCACAGCGGGGCTTTTTGATGCTGATTGTTCCCAAAAGCTGAATGAAGTGTGTGTTTTGGTTTGTGTTTGGAGGGGGGAGGTCGATGGCACAGGACAGAGGGGCAGTGCAACTGGCCAGGGGGCTCGGGAGGGCTCTTCTTGGATCGGTTCGGCCATGGCTTTGTGTACTGAGTGCTGAAACCACGCGGGATGGGCAGCTATCAAAGAGGTCTGAGGCTGATATTCCTTCCATATGGGTTTCTTGCAGTGTTTTGGATTGAAGACAGTGCTGGTAAAAAATGGAAAAGCATAATAAAATAGTAGAAAAATACCAAGAAATAGTAAGCAAAGAAAATAAAGAGTGACTCATCGTCAAACAGAAGTTCTTCAGATGTTTAGGCGGCATTTGTTGGCCCTAGGCATGGATTCGTGTGAGTGAGTTGCTGTGTGTTTAGACCATACTATGCATAGCTAATGAGTTCCTTTGCTGGTGAGCCCCCACCCTTTAAACCCATATGCTCCCTGTAGTTGGTTTGGATGTGAGACTGTAGCAGCAAAGCTGAAGAGAGAAATGTTCTGTGCCCTTGTGGGGGAAGATGCCTGGTTGATAGCGGAACCCAAAGTGCTTGGATAGTTCACTCAGGTCTGACTTGCATCCATTAACTCAGCTTCAGAAAGCGTGTTATCAGTTGGTTTAGTGGAAGAGGAGCTCAAGATGTGAGGAGCTTGCATCACCCAACATGAGGAAACCCATAACAGCGTCATGAGTTGGAGCCCATGAGCTGCAGAGCGGCTTTGTACTTGGAGCAGCCTCAGCAACTGAAGCCATGGGCAGCTTGGGATTTTACATTTGTTTCATTATTCCGTTGGCTGTATTATGTCCCAGGTGGCTTCAGGTTTGTCAGTGCCAGAAATGAGGCTGCGGGGCAGCAGAGGTGGGTGCATCCATGTTTTTGGGGTCAGAGACCATACGGATACTAGAATTGACTTTGGGGGAAGAAGTGTGTTTTAGTAGTATGGGGGTGCATTTAGAGTTCTGCAAATAAGTAGCCAGGAAATAGACGTCACCTCCTGTTTTCTGTCTTGAAAGCGTGGAGAAATCACAGCTCTCTGACATATGCAGACGTCAAGCCCTTGGGATAGACAGCAGCGAAGGACCAGGTGCCAGCAGATGCTCTTGATCCCAATGGGGAGAAGCATCCCTTGGTTCTGGGCTTCCCTTCGTCATGCCCAGCCCCTCACCAGCCAGATGATGCTCTCCTGGCTGCGTATCTCCTGCTTTTGAGCAGCGCATACTGTCCAGACGTGAGTCCCCAGTGGACACCATCCCACCCCCCAGCTTAATCCCCTGCCTTCTTCTTCCAGAAGAGACGACGTTCGAGGCCGGAGTCAAAGTTCAGATCCACAGCCAGTCGGAGCCGCCGTTTGTCCAGGAGCTTGGCTTCGGGGTGGCCCCTGGATTCCAGACCTTTGTGGCCACCCAAGAGCAAAGGGTAAGTCCCAAATTTCATTTGCACGCCAAGGTGCCTCCAGTGGGTCTCATCTATGATGCACCTTGAGAGGTGATGTGTTTTTTTTTTTCACTCCTTGCTCCAATTTGGTTGGGAAGAGGACAGCTCTTGTTGTTTCCAATACGTTACCCACAGCCCTCACAGTTTTGGCCACAGAAGGGATTCTGTCCCCGGTAATAACCCTGACTGGCTTTTTCATGTTTGTGGTTCACCTGGGGCAGTCTCTAAATGTGCTGGGTACCATCCAACCCACTGTGACAGGTTGTTGTTTTCCAAAAAGCTCTCACTCTCCAAGGAGATATTAAATGAGACCAGAGGAGCGTGTTTCATTAGACAGAGCAGCATGAATCCTTCCAGGTAGCACCAAAACAGTCACATTATTTATGATGACCAGTGGTGGGAAGCTTGTGGCCCAGGATGCATCACTATCTCCGCATCCCAACGGTGGCACATCACAGTGCAGATGGATGCAACGTGACACGGAGTCATGAGACCCAAATCCTGGGTAGGCATTTGGAAAGCTGAGGAGCAGAATAACATTTTCCCCACTTTTTTTGGCCCCAGTGATTTTGCTCCTAGCCTTCCTGCATCACTGCCTTTCTCATTTTCCTCCCTGTTCTTGCGCCCACCCTCAATGCAGCATGATGGGTCAGTGGCTGGAGTAGATGATCTGAGTGCTCTTTTCCAACGTTCATGATCCTATGAATCAAATTGAGGAAAGCTTTTGGAGTGTTTGCTCCGATCAAACCCGCCGCAGAGATCAGGGCTGCAGAACTTCAGCTCTGAGCAGCTCAGCGAAGTCACCACCAAATATACCTCTAAGCCAAGTCATCTCCCTGTGACCCCCGGTACCAAAATACACCTGAGGGTGCAGCATTTCAGCTTGGCTCATTCATTACGACGTACTTGTGTGTGCTCATCCCAGAGATAACGAAGGGTGTGGGTTCCTGGTGGGCGGGCGCCAGGTGGAGACTTCTCAATCAAAGCGGAGCAACGTTTTGCTGTTGTCAGTATGTGTCTTGTGAGAAGTCTGTTGGGCTGGAGAAAATGAGCAGCTCTATTAGCACTCGCTTGGAGCATAACACCTCGATGGCAGTGAAGGCAAAGGGATCTTCAGGGGCAGAGTGAGCACCTGCTGAAGTCCAGAACAGCTCTTGCCCCATCCGTGTCCCATCCACCGGCCAAGCCCTGTCCTTGTGCTGCTCAGCCTCCCCACACTCACTCTTGAGATGCTGCATGGCCCGGGCACACCTTGCTGGTGGGTTTGGGTGCATCAGCTATTGGAGGAAATGGCCTTGGAGACCCATGGTGGGCATTCTTCATCCCATTCCCTTCCATAAATCTGTTGGCAGCTACTTTGTGCTGCCCCAGAGGACCCATTGGGTTACAGCCAGCAGCCAGTTGATTGGGCGAGCCCACTCACAGCCTGCAGCAAGGACCTCAAGGACTTTATTTTAGGTAGGAAATAGCATAAATGCTGAGACTTGCTCTAAATCTTCCCTAATGCTTCCCTTCGTACTGCCAACCTTAATTATTTTTCATTCTTCCTATTATAAAAAGCAATTGCAAGGGACTCTGTTAGGAAGACATCTAGCTGAGAGAAAAGAAATAAAAACCCTCCCTCTCCAAATCCCTCCTTCAGGAAGGAAGATGAGAGTGAAGCAGAAATTGGGAGGCTCTTTGCTGGAACGTGTCTCCCCTTCTGTGGGTTTTGCCCCAGTTTTGGTGCTGGCAGAGGGAAGGGCACATTGCTGCTCAGTGCCAGCAGGTTTAAAATTGTACCACAAAGCCTTCACCCATGAGACACAATAAGGTCGCTTTATAGCCTAATTACAACCACTAATTACAACCACTACAGCACAGGCATGCTACTGCCTTGTCTAATTACCCCACAGGGCACACCCACCTCCTCCCACCCCAAATACATCTCTCTCATTCAGGGCCCTGGTTGAGTCTTTTCTTAGTACCTCATCTCCACGGCTGGGGTGGGCACGTGCAGTTCCTTCCATAAATCAGAGCAAAAGGAGGAAAACCCCATGAACATCACCCAGAGGACTGAGTCCAGCCCATTACTGTGGTCCTACACTGCATGTTTTATACCACCGTTGTCGAAAGCAAACCATGACGATGCGTGATCTCCTTAAATGTCGCTTGAAAATGAGCTGTCAGTCAAAAGAAGCAGCAAAAAAACAATTTTTTCTCCTCCTTCTGCAGCAGCTGAGCCCTCCAGCAGAGTGGCTTTTAAGAAACATTTGCCAGTTTGGTGGTGTTAATGCAGTAGTAGTGTCAGAAGCACCCAGGTAGCACTGCAGATGGGGACGCTGCAAGCAAGCTGTGCTTGCTGAGTCAGCAAAAGCAAAGGCAGTGCAAGCAGGGGGTTCTCCGTAAAAGCTGTTTGTGCTGTGTTTTTCTGCTGGGGACATCTCAGACCGAAGCAATTCCCTCTCATTACTTGGAATTTAGGAGCTGGGACAGAGCTCCCCAGAGCTCGGGCGCTGCTGGAGGCACCTCATGCGGTCGCAATTAAAACAGGAGTGGTTTGATGAGAACATCAAAAATCCTCTGAGTGGTTTAGGAAGAGAGCTGGAGCAGTTCACACAGACACACCAGACTGTGGCTGCTGTTTTCTGGGGGTCTCCATGCAACACCATGTTGCACGAGGAGGGGAGCTGGCAGAGCTGGGGCAGAGCAGAGATGCTCTGGCCACGCAGGAGAGCTGTTTCTATGGCAATCAGTGAGCCTAATGAGTAAGGTTTGTTTTCTCATGAATGAGCCAAACGTGGAGCAGCAGCACAGGAGCTGGCTGCAGGCACAGGCAGGCTGGTCCCGAGCAGGGCAGGAGCACCCTGCACAGGGCTGTGCCCTCCAGGTCCCTGCTGCTGGTTTTGTGGGGGTGTATCCTGAATTTTCCCCTCTTCCAGCACTTCTCAGTGAGCCTGGTGTACCACAGAATCAAGGAATCATTAAGGTTGGAAAAGACCTCTAATACCATGTGGTCCACCTACCCCCAGTATTACCCACTAAACCCTGTCACTAAGTACCATTATTAATAGTAGCACTGGAGAGGCTGCAACCCACGTTGGCATTCATATTTTGGAAGGCTGATCCCCTCCAAAAGACAGATCCCTCCTGGATTTGCCATCTTTTCATCCCATTTTCCCAGCTGTGTTTTATGGCATCATCACTGCTCGGGAGCCCCCACTGCATTGCCCATGGTGGATGGGCTGGGTAACGGCTGCTCCCCGCCACGCCACCGGCACCGCGCGTTAGGGAAGATGAAAAGCACACTAAAATGGCAATTTCTGCCAACTTGGCAATAAAAATTTAAGAGGCTTCAATTAAGCAACAGGTTCGAAGACGGAGCAGTATTGTTTTATAGGGCTCTAGTGCGCCTTGGAGACTCATCCCCTCGTAATGTTTGCACGGGACAGAGAGCATCAGCTACCAACAATTGCAGTATCACAAAGTGTAATTACAGAGCCAGGGAAATGGGGCTCGGGGTCTGGCTCCTATTTTCAACCAGGGCGTAGGCAGTTGCGTTTGAAAATCCGGAGCAATTAAGTGACGTTTCCCCGGTTTGCCAACGCTCACTCAGAGCGTCTTCTACCTACGGTCTTACACCTCCTCCTGGAAATGTTCGCTCTCTGTTTCCCTCAATCCCACGCGCTCTCCCTGTTGATTTCCTCTGGTCTGTCATTGGGTTCTAATTAATTAAACAGCGAGAAGCCAGCCAGCAGCCAGCGGTGGTGAAAATTTCAGCACGTGGGTTCAAAGGAGATGCGTGGAAGCCATTGCAAGGATGTTTTCATAGGGCAACAGTGTGGTTTTGCTTGGAAAATGGCATTTGGAGACGGCCTAAGAAGATACAATGGGTTTGGAGCAAGCAGTGGAAATGCGTCTGACTGAGGAGCAGTGGGGATGGGGTGAGATGGGAAAGGGCTCTTTTGGGAAGGGGAGGTTGGTAAGATAAATGCATTGAGCACATCACGGGTGCGTATGGGATGATGGTCAAGGTGTTCTGTTAACCCTTTGCTTTGTGGCAGGGGTAACAGGATTTTATTTTAACAGATGGAAAGCCACTTTCTGAGGATAGCAGAGCTCCAAAAACTCAATGCATCCCCCAGGGCACCCCTCAGCTTGGGCACCTGTGTGAGGCTGGCTAACATGGTCCTCCAAGTAGAGCCCACACTGACCAGCGGAATGTGGCACAATAATTCTGCTGGCTGTGGAGATAGCCAAGGGGGAAAAGGCAGAGCTAATTACCATTTGACTGCAGAGTTAATTGCCATCCCATCCCTGGAAGATTTCAAGGCTGGATGGGATCCTGGGCAGCCTGATCTGGTCGGGGGCAACCACCCCATGGCATGGGGTGGGAGCTTGATGGTCTTTAAGATCTGTACCAACTAAACAATTCCGTGATTCTGTGGTTTAAAATACAAGCAGAAGGCACAGCTCATTGAGCACGAGAGGAAAACGCAGGGAGCAGCCACCCGACGACTTCTGCTTTGCAAAATCATTCCCAGGGAAAAGGGAACCTGGAGGGGCTCGCAAATCACTGCATGCCCAAATGCATGTTTTCTCCCAGTAACCACTCAAATGCAGGGCCGTGTAACCTCGCCAAGCACCGCAGGCTGCTGGATGGGTTAAACTCTTGTCAATCAAGGCAGTTTTATTGCTGCAAACAGGAAAGAACAGCTGCATGGCACACAGCACACCCCGCCTGGGCAGGGAGGCAATAAATAGAGAAATTCCAGCATCATTAACTGGGGGATGGTGACAGGAACCGCAAGCAGCGTGTACGCTGAGCTGTTTAAGTATTTTACAAGTGCTAAAGCTGTCTGGGATTGAAAATCTATTAAGTTGATGCCATTTGATGTCTCATTAAAGAACGTAGGTTTCTGGTTATTATTTCATTTGCAGCAAAAGCAGGCACACCTTGCCTTGAGGCTGCGAGCTTCAGAGCTGGGTTGGTGGCTCTGGATGTGCCTGGAGCGCGGTGACATCGGGTGGTGCTGAGCCAAAGCAGATTTATGGCAGAGCGCAGCTGCTGGAAGCAGCTTCACCGCATTCCCGCATTGCAACCGTTCGTCGTAATCCCCTAACAGCAGGAATCAAGGCAATTTAACGAGCACTTAATTAATTAATTAAGTATTAATGACGGCGAATGCAAGGGGATACGCGTTTGTCGACCTCAATTAGGGGCTGATGCTGAACTTCGCTCAGCGTCGGACCGCGCGGTGTGCAGGCAGCTATTGGGAAAGTGGAGCAAAATGATGGATCAGTGCCACTGAACCAAGGGCAGAAACTGTCCCTGCTTTGCTTTTTCCATCATTTCCATCCAGTTTCCAAGAGTTGTCGCTCATCGCTGGTGGTGGGGAGCAGCTCAGCATCCTGGGGCAGCTTCTGGTCCAGCACCAAATCCCACTGCTCGCTGCAGATGGGGTAAAAATTAGCATTGTCCAAAAGAGAGGAAAGGAAGCAGGCGAGGCAGGCAGTGTGATATGATGACCTCATTAGCTTCATTATCTCAATGGGCAGGAGATCTAGGTGGCTGTAGTGCACAGCCCAGGCAGCCCCCAGGCCCAGGTGCTGTGCATACAAAGGCTTTGCATGAGGTTGCAGCCCTGAGAATGCACCAGTTGCATTGAGGAGAGAGTTACGTTGGCTTGCAGGGAAGGATGCTCTTGTGCAGACAGGTTCACCATTGCATTAACCCCAGGGCTTGCATTGCTCACAGAAGCATGGATGGGGCCATGCAATGGGAGAGACTCCGGATTTTGCTCCATTTCCCTTTGGTGCAGGGATCCAGCTGTGGGCTGCTGAAGAGTTTGCCCCGTTGCTCTGAGCCTTCCCCTGCAGGTTGTGCTCTTGCAGAGGCACAGCGTGGCTGTGGGGCTGAGCGGGCTCCTCTCTTAGGATCAAATGGAACATTTCTGAGGATGCGCCCTACCTGGGAGCAGCACAGAGCTGGCTCCTCGAGGATGCTCCTGCCCCCTCCGGAGAGGTCTTGCACCACGTACGGTGCTGATCAGTCGAGGATTTGCTTCTGATTACAAATTACAGAGCACAAGGGAAGCGGTGTGCCTCTGAAGCTGTAATTACAATGGAAGCTCCGCTAATAGCCCTTGATGAGTCCCTCGGAGAGTGAAGAGTTCGTTGACTTGCACAAGGGAGGGGGAGTCTTAGACTGAGAGCAAAGAATCAAGTGCATCCTGGCACGTGGTTCTGTGTGCTGCGTGTTTGGGAAGCTGGGAAGGAGTGAACTGTGGGCAAAGCAAATGGAACACCTCAGTTAGAGGGAGAAGCAAGCCAGCTTTGCTTCGCTGCATGGGGTCTGTGCTAGTGCAGGTCATGGGTGGATAGTGCTCATGGTCCTGGCTCTGAAACAAGACCTAACTCTGTTAATGAAGCTGGCTTTAATTAAGCATTCAGCCTGTGCACCTCCTGCAGACGCGGTGCTGGTTCATGAAGACCATGGCTCACATCCAGCGCTGGCTGAGCAAACGCTGTGTAAGCTCAGTGTCTGATGGTGACTCCGTCATCTCCTGATCCTGTCACCTACATTTCAGAATAAAATTTAAAGGGCTTAAAAGATTTGTGTATAGTGGTGCTCGGAAGAGAGCTGATTCCATCTGAGCCTGTGATTATTTATTCTCCTTTATCATACAACGTGCAACATATGGGCCCCTTTCTCCGCTGCGGATGACTAAATGATGGCATCTGGTACTCTATTATGCTGCAAGTGTAAAGCAAATGAGAAAAGATCCTCTTCAAACAACATTTTGCTATTGTTGCAGAGACGCTCTCGGTATTTGCATTCAAAGGTGTTGCTTTGCAGACTTCCAACGCCACCCGGTTCGGAGCCAGCTCTGTTTCTTAGAGATGCTGCGATGCCTGGGAGCTGCTTTTATTCTCAGTTCCTCTGCTGGTCCCACAGATGGGAACAGCCTTCGCCGGCTGCACCTTCGCACCTGGGAGCTGTCTGTGGCTCAGATGGGACCTGCAGGGTGCGGAGATCGCTGCGTGTTGTGCTGAGCTGCTCTCACTGCTGTTGCCCTGAAGTGAGCAGCAATGTGGATTTGGGTGGATTTGGGGAACCCCAGGGACCATGGGCAATGCTGCAAAGTTTTTATTTTCATCAGCGCTTGAATAGCAGCATTGATGCTCACAGGAGCACGGGAGGGAGCTGGTGATTCTGTGCTTGCCTGGCTATTTGGCAACCAGAGCCTAAGAGGGTTTGCTGTTACACCGAGACCCCTTCACTCTTGTTCTGGGCTTTTCTAGGATCTGTCCTTGGTCCCATGCAAGGAAAGACCTGGAACTGCCATCTTGTCATGGCTGGGACCTGTGGCTTGGCTGGGAGATGGATGTGCTACAGGGCTGCCTTGAGCATGGTTGTGGCTGGTTCTGTAAACCTGCAGCAGGTTAGAGACAGAAACAACTGGGAGCCATCAAAGTGATGAGCAATGCACCTCCACGTTCCTGGGTGCAAACTGTTTATGACAAAATTATTAATAGAGAAGGAATTACTTTGGCTTGGCTGAGCTATGGGGCCAGGGCCATGGGGCAGGATTGGATTTGGAGAGGGCAGAATTCCCCCTCCAAAGCCTGGCCTCTTCCCCAGCTTCTACCTTACTTCCACCCTCACCACCAGGCAAGTTCTTCACAACATCTCCTCCTTCTCTTCCTGGCTGCAGTTGAAGCCCAATATAGAATTTAGCTGCTGATTGGTTATTAAAGCCACGGGCATTTTACCAGCTCCCAAGCACTACAGGCTGGTGCACAAAGTGAGCAAATGTTCAGAAGGTGCTTTGGAATTGAGCTGGAGTTCTGCTGTCACCAGAGATCTCACAAATCATCGAATCATTAAGGTTGGGAAAGACCACTAAGATCATCTGGTCCAACAAAAGAGACCTGGAGCACAGCATGGGCTCCAAATGGCTCATGTCACATCAATTTTGTTGTAATCACTCCAGATCTGTGCCTGAAGGGTTCCTGGGCTCATTCTTCATCCTACAGGGTCTACAGTGTGCCTCCCCTTTGTGGCTCACCCCTTCTCAGGTTCCTCAGAGACGTGTGGGTGCCCCATCCCTGGAGGTCCCAAGGCCATGGATGGGGCCCTGGGCAGCCTGAGCTGGTGGGGGGCACCCAGCCCATGGCAGGGGTTGTAGCTAGATGGGCTTTAAGCTCCCTTCCAACCCAACCATGCCATGATTCCATGGTTCTACGATCTTTAAGCTCCCTTCCAACCCAAACCATTCTGTGATTCTATGATTTCTGTGATTCTCTTCTTTCCCCTACATCTCCAGAAGAGCTCCAGGCAGCCCCGAAGGAAGCACCTCACACCTAGCCCCTAGGTCCTAGGCTCGTAGTCCATCGCCGCATGTTTACGTATTTATTTTAGAACGTCGTTAATGTTACTACATATTTAAACGAATGTTTCTCTTCAGCCAGCGCGCTCTGCCAGCACAAAGCGTTCAGTGTTTCAAGCAAAGCACGGCAAATTGGATACTGCTTTAAAACACAGAGGAGGAGGGGTTAGAGAAGTGCTATTTTCTGCTCTCTAGCAAAAAGTATTGCAGAGCATTTAACAAAGATAAAGAGGAATAGGAAAGCCTGCCAAGCTTCAGACAGAAGGCAAGCAAGGTAGATTCGGCCGTGGGGGCCAGAGAGTGACTGTTTTTCCTCCAGCATGTTCTGGGCTTGCAATTAAGGTTTCTATGGTGGATTGCAGAGATTCTGTTTTTCTTATCCTTGCATTTATGCTAAATAAAGTGCTAACTGCAGAAGGGTTTGCACTGCACTAGTACTGAGCAGTCCAGGTTACTTCGTGCAAGGTGATGTGCAAAGATGGGTCCTCAGCACCATGGGTGTCAGGGGAGCAAATAACTGAGATCTGTCACCTGGTGCATTTTGTGTCAGTAAGAAAAGTACCGCAGTGAGGAAGGGAACAGTGCAAACCCAGGTTTGCTCACACCATGGCAATCACATTACCTTTGCAAGAATCTTGCTTGCTGTTTCCTTTATCTGTTCCTTAATGTCACCAGCACTGTCTGTGTTGTCCCCATGAGATTAGAATAAGGCTGAGCCAGGAGCTGTCACACACCAGTGCTGATTACCCTGCATTTGTTCTCACCGAATTGGAGCCAATTCGCAAGTCACAGCCTCCCCAGCAGTCCCTGCACGAGCAGCATTATCCCAGTGGTGCAAGAGAAAGGGCCAAGTGCTCCTTAAAGCTGGTCCTGCAGAGTGCCTGGTGCTGCACATCCCCTGTGCACCATCCTGCTGGGCTCTGCTGCTGGGCTGGAGGGGGGCTCTGCAGCAGAAGGACTTGCTTACGGCAGCAGAGAGTCCCTGGGAGAGTGAGGATGGGTATGAGAAATTGGTTTGTGCAATTGCTTAATGCCATTTCCAAGATCGTGATGAAGGCTTGGACCATTGGACCTTCCCTGTTTCCCTGGGCAGTTTTGGGAACTGGAGTTGGGAGTGACTTGTGTTGAAGTTTTTGGGGTTGGGTTGAACTAGGCAAGCTGAGCTGCCCCCCTCCCCAACCAGCGTGGTCCCTTTCCTTCCTATCAGCAGGGGGGAGGAGATGTTGCGTCCCCTGACACCCCCTCCTCCCTCTCTTGCAGCTGACGTACCTGCCTCCGCCGTGGGGTGAATGTCGCTCGTCAGACATGGGCTTAGACTTCTTTCCCGTTTACAGCATCACGGCTTGCAGGATCGACTGCGAGACGCGGTATATTGTGGAAAACTGCAACTGCAAAATGGTTCACATGCCAGGTCAGTGCTCCCCTTCCTCCACCCAGCCTCCACAAGCCAAGGGTCCTGGGACTAGGGGAGCTGGGAATATCTTGTCCTAAAGGGAGAAGGATGCTGAAAATGTTTGCAAAATACCTTAAAATAGGGGCAGGCCTGGCAGAGGACCATGGCTCTGATAACCCCTCTTTGTCCCTGGGTTAGTGCCTTGGGTGATGTTTCCAGTGACTCTCTGATTTGGAAGAAAAAGCCCTCAAAGCCAACAGAGGTGGGATTGGTGCTGCAATCCCTCCATTGCCCATGCCATCCTTGGCTTGCTTTGCAAATGGCATATAAGTGGTGACATTTCCTTGTTGTCCCCACACTGCCCTCAGCTCATTCTGGGACTGAAAACGGGGATGGGACAGGGCTGAAAAGTTTGCCACGTCACCAGTCCCTTGCAGCAATGGTGGACATGTCTTTTCCCCGTAGGGGATGCTCCCTTCTGCACCCCGGAGCAGTACAAGGAATGTGCAGAGCCTGCACTCGGTGAGTACCAGGAGATGTCTGTGGCTGTCACGGGTGTCCCAAGCTGGGGGGACTTCGAGCAGCCTGTGTCCTGTTGGAGGGGGTCATTAGGAGCAGCTGTAGCCCAGCGATGGCTTTTGATAAGATCCGAAATGTTGAGGAGGGCAGGACATTTCCCTGGAATAAAGGTTCCTCTGGTCCTATGGTGGGTGCATGGTTCCATCAGGGCAGCAAAAATCAGGATAACTGGCACCCTGAGATGTGTAGGAAGGGAGCACCTCCGGGTCTGGTTCTGTGTGGGGGTTTGGATCTGGAGCTGGATTTGGGTTTGGATTTGGGATTGGATTTGCATTTGGGTTTGGGTTTCAGTTTAAATTTGGAGTTGGGGTTGGGGCTGTGGTTGGGAAGAAGCAACCCATTCTAGTTTGGGATTTAGGAGACTCCAGGGTTGAGTGCTGTTGGCAGGATCAGATGCATGCAGAGGGTTGGCATGTTACCAGCATGAGATGAGCTACAACCACAAGCAGATGCTGGTAACAGAGCGTGGCCTCCAGCAAAGGGCCCGTCTTCAATCTGCTATGAATGGCCGTGCAATAAAATGGGGGAGAAATGGCCAGGACTGCATTTGTTGCAGCTCTTCTCTTTTGAGATCTGACTGCTTGGCTCTTCTCTGGGCTATGTGACCTCTGGATCCACATCTGCTGCATGTCCCCAGCTCTTGAGATCGAACTCTGTCACCTTCTCCAGGTTTGCTTGCTGAAAAAGACAGCAATTACTGCATCTGCAGGACACCCTGTAACCTGACCAGGTACAACAAAGAGCTCTCCATGGTCAAGATCCCCAGCAAGACTTCGGCCAAGTACCTGGAGAAGAAGTTTAACAAATCAGAAAAATATATCTCGTGAGTGCTGCAGAAAACAAATCTCCTTTGTTCGGTAGAGGAGAATGAAAAATAAAACCCTGTTGGCCATTGAAACCACCAGTGCTTAGACCTTGCCAATACAGGCATACGTCCTCCCTGGAGGATTAGGGTGAGCCCTCTAAGAGATGAGATGTAGGTTGCTTTCATCTCAGGAGAGCTATTTGAGGGCAGCTGAATTATTGAGTTATTCCTTATTAATCCTCATTCAGACTTCTGCTCTTACCGTAAAAGTGAGCTCCATCGCTCACATCCTGAGCAGAGATCTTGGAGAGAAGTTCTCCAGCTTGTGCTGAGGCTCACAGAGTGTGGCCTTGGCTTCCAAGTGTCTATAGGTTACTGAGGACCCCAGAAAGAGTGATAAGGACAGGGAAGGGGGGAAAAGCCCCAAAATCCCTTCATGTTTTCCTTGTCCCAAAGTGGTGGCTGATGGGCTGGGTCTGTTGTCCTCTTTCTACAGAGAAAATATTCTTGTCTTGGACATATTTTTTGAAGCTCTCAACTATGAGACAATTGAGCAGAAGAAAGCCTATGAAGTGGCAGCCTTACTTGGTAAGGAGGTGTCGGGTATGTTATTGGGTCTGTGTAAGCCGGGTGTATTTATGGGACGGGGGGTGCCACAACTGAGTGCATCCTGTGAAAGCCCAGCAAAATCCAACCACATTTCTGGCCATCACGCTTTCAATCCCTTATTTTCCTTCTGACACAAAGCTGGGGAATGTCCCAGGGGCCAAGATCTGAGGGACCACAGCTAGTCCACGTCTCGCCCTTGAGAGGTTAATGTGAGCTACTCCATCTTTGCTGGATACCACAGCCCTGGTATTTGGGTTGAGCAAGAAATGGATGTTCTCAGTGGTACTCCCCATGCTGGAAGGCAGTGTATGGAGAAAGTCATCTCTTAAAACCTTCTACCCATCACCTCTTACCTGCTCCAAATCCATCTTGATTTCCAACAGGGCCAGCCAGGACCCTGGGCTCTTTGCCTTCGGGTGCTACCCCACAGCTCATTGAGGAAGGTCAAGGAGATGCTGGGTTGCTTAGCTTCAAATTGGGTCAAGCTTTGTGGGTGATGGCTGAAGATTTAGGTGCTTGAGACCCATTGGGTTGGGGAGTGGAGGTGTTTGGTCAAGGAAGAGGCTGGTGATGAAGCTGCTTTGACCCCAGCCTCCTTGTTTTCCAACCCTTTGTGAGACCCTCCATCCCTGATTTCGGCACCGGGATTTTGGGCTGCAGGGCTGAGCGGGTTCACCCTTCTCTGCTCCTACCCCCAGGGATAAAACCATCAGCATGTTGTTCTCTCTCCTAGGTGACATTGGAGGCCAGATGGGGCTATTTATTGGTGCTAGTATCCTCACTATACTAGAGCTCTTCGATTATATATACGAGGTAAGATCCTTGCGTTCGCCTCATTCCTGGCCGTGGGTGGGCTTGAAAGCCTTGATGCCAGCTGAGGTCATCACAGATCACAACCCTCCGTGCCCAACATGCTCAACTAATGCTATAATTAATTACCAATTCCTATAATATATAAATTATAAGTTAATTACACTACGTAATTCACCACGTTTTAATGCAGTGGTTTTCGTCTCCCTGCACCCAAATCTGCAATGATTTGGATCATCCAGCTCCTTCTCACGATGGCACCGGGGATTTTTAATCTCATGGAATATTGTAATGAGAGGTTGGTTGTGGCAGTTGCATCAGTGTGTGCAGAGCCAGCTGGGTGCACAGGGATGCTGGCTGCTTCAATCTTGCTGGAACATCCTTAAAAAAACCTCTTCAATTTTATTAAAGTACAGATGCTGGCTTTGCATTTTAAGACAGTCACTCCCCATCACAGCCCCTTCTGGGTGGCTCTTAGCACTTGGTGGCATTATCCTCCAGTAAAATAGATTGAAAATTACAAGCATAAAGCTAATAATGGCTTGGGTGTGCAAACAGAGCCGGTGCCTCGGTTTATATCTCAGTCTGAATTCACGCCGTATTTCATTAAAATCTCCTATTCTCAGCTATCTTGGACTTCTTTCATAAGAAGGTAATAAGAAACCTTGCAAAGTCTGGATTTTTTTCTTCTCTTTTTCTTTCGTATGGTATCTGCTTATAGAACTTGTCAAATAGTTTCCTCGTGCTGTATTTTTTTCTTTCATTCATTCTTTTTGGGCAAACGCGGCTCAAGAGAGCACCCCATCTCCTGATGCACGCCTGGGGTTGCACAGCAAGTTCACCATCATGGTCAGGATGGATCTTTGACCCACGCTGGGCAGGGAGAGCAGGAATAAAATGCCTCGAATAGCTCTGATGTGCTCAGGCCTTCAGCAAGGCAGGGCTCAAAGCACCTTAAACTCATTGCATTCCCAACCAAAGCATTTGCAGACTCTCTGAGACTGCCAGCAAGCGGATGCGCCTGTTGTTTTCTGTTAGCTTACCCAAAATCAAAGGAAATGTTGAACCTAGAAATGACTTTTTACATTGGTCACGCTGCTCAGTCCTGGACCAGGGCAGAACATGCAGCCGGTCCTGCATCCCACCGAGCATCTCCTTCCAGCATCAGCCATGCTTCCTTAGGAACTAACCCAATTGCTCACATTTTTAGCCTGCTTCTTTGGGTTTCTTTTTTTTTTTTTCCCTCCCAGTAGAAGGTTTTCAGAAAAAAAAAAAAAATGCACTCATTTCTCAACCTTTGTGGAATTTCCCTTGAAAATCAAATTGGCTTTTCAGCAGCAGCTGCCGAGGAGCCATGGCTGCAAGGGGAAGCTGTGTTCGCACAGCTGACATTTTCAATAAACTCCCAAATAGATATTTTTAAATTGAGGTTTGGGAGCTTTTTGCATGTCTTTTTCTTGTGAAAAATTCAGGTTTGACACACGGGGTGGTTTTCTCTGGAAGATTGTCTCCTTCCTTCCCATTGAGTCTGGGTCCTCCAAGCCCAGTGCCCCTCCAGCTCTGGAGGTGGCCACAGCTGGCACCATGCATTAGATGTTGTACTGAGGGACGTGGTTTAGTGGGGAAGTGTTGGTGATAGATGGACAGTTGGACTGGATGGTCTTGGAGGTCTTTTCCAGCCTTGGGGATTCCGTGATTCCATGCCTTGCAGATGTCAGAAGGCAACGTGCTCACCTCCTCCTGCCCAGCTTAGAATCATAGAATCGCAGAATTCTATGATTAACCAACCCTCCCTCTTTTGCAGCTGATCAAGGAGAAATTATTAGACCTACTTGGGAAGGAGGAAGAGGAAGGGAGCCATGATGAAAACGTGGTAAGGAGCCCCATCACTGCGTTATTTCCCAAGGATTGATGCTGTCGTGCTTCCATAGAAAAGGAATTAGCGGTGCCAGCGAGGAGAGGCAGGGGGTGGCGAGCAGCCCCGGGGTAACCCCGTCCCGTTTCTCCATCGCAGAGCACTTGTGACCCCATGCCAAACCATTCGGAAACCATCAGCCACACTGTGAATGTGCCACTGCAGGCCACCCTGGGAACGCTGGAGGAGATCGCCTGCTGACACCGCCCGACCGCTCCACAGTGCCAACACCTAAGGAAGGGAAACTGCACGGGAAAGCAGGGACCGAGCTCAGGTTTGCAACGGGGGCAAAAAAAAAATAAAAAAATAAAAAATAAAAATAAATTAAAAAATAAAAAATTTAAAAAAAAAAAAAGGAAGAAAATCGCTATGCATTAAAAAAAAAATAATAAATATATATATATTATATATATACTCTGCCAAAACCAAGCGAGAGGCGCCTTGGACTTGACTTGTGTTGTCCTTTCCTCTGGGGGGGTTGTCTCCAAGCTGTGAAGGCAGCAGCTCCTTTTTGAACTGTACAAAACACAGAGACCAGCACCACAAACACAGAGAAGCCCCGCCACCTCACATACTGCCAAATGTACAAAGCACTTGCATGCCAGTTCTTTTTACGGCAATATATCCCTAGCTGTCTTTATAAGCTCTGTTCCTCTTTGCAGTCTCTGATTTTCACTACAAGAAGGAACTCGCGGGCCCAGCCATCCCCTGAAATCACCATTACTAACGTCGTAGGCTGAATTAGAATAAAGAAACAAAAAGTCGCAGCTCTTGGATTCTTCTTACGTTCTTGTCCTTCGTGTCAGTCTGTGATGAATCTTAAGCTAAGCCAGGTCCCCGAGGCCGGGCCACCTCAGCGCTGCCCGACACCCCCAGGTGAGCATCCCTGCGGAGGGGCTGGACCGGGTGGCTCTCGGTGGATCGTCCCCACCCGGCTGCTGTGTTGTTGCTCCTCCATCTCCAGTGCCTGGACAGTCCGTTGTGGGGGGGGAGTGGGCACGGGGCGGTGGGTTTCTGAAGTTTTCTTTTTTCTTTTTTTTTTTTTTTTAATTCTTTTTATTTTTTTGTTTGTTTTGTTTTTTAATTTTTTTTATTATTTTTTTTTTTTCCATGAATGGATTCTGTGCTTTCTCCTCGTTCTCATGACTGATATTAAAGCTGGTCTTGTGGAAATGGCCGGGCTGTGTCATTTCTGCCTTGCCCCCACCCCAAGCTGGAGCCCCCAGGGCAATCTAGGTGAGGGGCAGGCGGCGGGATGAGCACATCCAGCTCCCTTGCCCCTTCCCCCTCCATCCTAGTGCATGGTGGGCACGGTGCCCTGGCTGTGCTCTGCCTCTTGTCCCTCACCACGTCCCCGTCTGCACTGACTGTGCGTTGTGTTCTTCTCTTGGAGTCCCATGTATCACTGGCCAAGAGGTGAAAGGGAACTGTGTCAAAATGATGCAGTGCTCCCCTCAAAAAAGAGAGAAAGCGAATTTCAGGAAGCTCCCAACCCTACAGGCTTTGTAGCCTGGAGGTGCGGAGGTTGGGTCTGCAGCTGGCTGTGGGACTGACAGCATTGCTTTGCCCTGGAAAAAGTGCAGAGCCATCATAGAATCAAAGAGTCATGAAGGATGGAAAAGGCCTCGCAGTTCCCCAAGTCCAATCTCAATCCATCCCACCGTGCCCATGGACCATGTCCGTAGGTGCCACATCTCCACGGTTCTGGAACACCTCCAGGGACAGCGACTCCCCCACCCCCTGGGCAGCCTGTGCCAATGCATCATCACTTTTTGAGAAGAAATTGTCCCTAATATCCAACCACCTTGCAGGCAAGCAAGAAACCAACCAAGGGTGCTCACGGTGGGTCTGTCCTGGGGGATAAATTTGTTGTCCCCTTCTTCCAGCCCCATTGTCTGTCCTGGCTTTGTGGGACCAACGTGAAGAGCTTCTGACGCATGGGCTGGGCTTGCAGCTGTGCATCTCTCCTGGTTGGCGGTGATCTTCATTGCGAGGCCACAGGAGACACAAAACCGACCCTGTTGTCTCTAAAATCTGCTATGATGAGTGTATGATTAATGGGGAATGAAGGCAGCTGGTACCCAGCCCGGGACCCCAACCTCTCTGGTGGCACTGACCTCAGTGCAGTGACTCAGGAAAGCCAATTTATGTCTCTGCAAACCCAAAACGATGTTCTCCCATCATGCCCCACCACACTTCGCACCATTTTGATTCCTCTCCCCGATTTCGGTGTGGCTTTGCCGGGTTGCATGGTAAAGGAGAGACTTGCTTGGGTGAGAATGGGGACAGGGTTGCAGCCCAGCCCCTCGCCAGCCACTACTCCTTCGAGTAACCCCAAGTCATGGCACCAAGGATCCTTATAACACATCCCACACACTATTGGGCTTCGTTCTCCTCCACCTTCCCTGCCCTACAGCCAAAGGTAGGCTCCATTCCCCTCGATATTTTGGTCTCATACACAAAAATAAGGCTCCCAGCAAAATATCCGGCTTGCCAGTTTGAGCACCCCTATAAACATCACCACCAAGCAATGGGGCAGGCAAAGTCCTCTCAGACCTGGAGACTGCAATTCAATCTCCTTCAGCCTGCTAGGCAAGTAAGTGTTCAGAGGATATTCCCTCCAAAGAGTTAAGGGCAACAGTGACTGCTGGAGTCATTCAGATGGATATAAATATCCCCACTTGGCAGTTTAATCTCTTTTAAGGGCTTTTGGTAAAGAGCCATTGGAATTCGTTACTGAAGCTTGATGAGGTGGGACACCACAGGGGTGCCCAGAGGTGCTGTGAAGAGTTTTGCTGATACACCCTGGAGAGGAAAGCCACTTGAGCAGGCAGGCTGGCGTGGAACAGCAGCTGATTGCTCCCGAAGAGCACAGCCTCCAAGGGGTTTGCTGAACCGCTCATTTGGTCTTATCAGTTTCATTATCTCCTGAGGCTTGGACTCAGGCCACATGGTCATTATCCATGGGATGCCCAGCAGCCATCAGCTGCTAACAAGTGCTCAACGACAGCATGGCTGTGAAGCTGCGGAGATGCCAAGCTCCATCTCCCACTGCAAAACCCCAGTTCTTTTTGGTCTCTTCCAGGCCAGTGGAGGGAATTAGTGCTGACCTGGCTCAAGGTGACTCATTGCAATATCTCCAGGTTCTTACACATACGTATGGTTGAAGCAGCCATTATAGCCCAGTCTGGTCTGGGCTTCTTGCACAAACTGGTCTTTCTACCCCTTACACTCGTTAATGGCTGGGAAGATGGTTGGCCATACAACCATAATGGTCTTACATCCATGATGGCTTTACATCTATGGTGGCCTTAGAATCATGGTGGCCTTATATCCATGGTGACCTTGTATTCTTGGTGGCCTTACGTCCGTGGTGGCCCTTTGCACTGTATCTCTGTGCTTGAAGGCTCAGGGGCATCTCCTGCTTTGCTTTGGAGTCCACAGGAGAAATGGGAACATTATAGGATCCAGACCCCAAATGCAAAGGCAGCTCATAGAGTGGCACCCAGAGGAGAGCTGTGAGGTGCTGCCAGTGGACCGCAGCAGAAAAACTGTCACCACTTGACAGCTAAGCCTAGATAGAGGAGGTACCTCCAGTCCAGGCAGACTGAGAAACCTCAGCTCCTGGGCTTCCGTGCTAAATTCCTGAGGCAGCCATTTACCTGAAGATATGTTTGATTACTGAGTCTGTATCTCAACCCACAGCAGCTTGAACACTGCTGGATTGATGTTTTCCCAGAAGTTGTCCCCATTCCCATCCCCCATCATGGGCTTTGCCCCAAACCACAACCAAGATTTCTCCATTGGTGGTGCTGATGGGCTGGAGGAGCCCCAACACAGCATCTCTCACTGGTGGCCAACATATCCCAGACTGAAGAGCCTCGTGCTGTGCTAGGTTCCTACAGGATGCAGCAATCCCACACAACAAGCCTTGGGCAGGCAGTGGCTCATAGGGAGGGTGGTGAATTGCAAAGCCTTGGTCTGAGAGCTGCAGGGAAGGGTTGAGCCTTGGCAAGCCGCCCGTCAGGAAACAAAAGTTCAAGTCATTTTGTTTAACAGAGGGAAGGTGAAGAGGTGGCTCCCGCAGTCCATAAATTCCACTGTGGTGAGATTTCTAATAAAAGGTTCTTTAATTTGGCAGACAAAGCCACAACAGGAGGTCATGGCAGAGGGGAAGCTAAATGCAATCAAATAAGAGCCTGCTAGGGACCTCCAGTCTTTCAATCCTTTCCCTGCACAACATTCCCATAGCACTGCCTCATCCCTGCAGCACTCGGGGCTGGCTGATGGAGAAGACCTTGCAAACAGCAATAAAGCAGCCTCACTTAGAAGTGAAGACCCCCACACCTTGCTGGTGTCACCCCACCCCTGGCAAGCTGGACTGGTACCCAGTTCTCCCACCCTTGGACACCCACAAGCCCTTTTCATCTCCAGGGCATCCACACCAGATCTCGGCCAGGTCTTTGCAGTGGTGTCACTCCTCCACTTACGGCTGTTTCGCCGTTTGATGGCTTTGACTTTCAGCCCCTGAGGGATAGTTCATAAAAAAAAGTCCCATATTTCATCTGCTTATCACACTGAAAGCACTGTGATCTTCAAGACAGGCAGGGAACAAATAATTACCACTGGGTACAAAGTGTTTTTCTGTCAAGGATCTAGCATGTCAATTGATTAAAGGCAATGCACATTGTGTTGACTCTGACGGTCTTATCTATCAGCTGCAAAGCCAAATTCATATTGGAAGAAAGAGAACATTCTGCCATGTCCTGGGATGGCTGAGGACGTAAATGCCTGCTCTCTACGGTTTTATTAAGCACTAATAAAGAGCTTGGCTTTTAGGTGCTGCTGTGCTCAGTGGCATCTCAATGGCAGCAGGCAGGAGGGCATCGCAGGGCCGTGCTGGCTTGATCCGAGTCTGGCATTGCTGCAGGAGCCCAAGGGGGTTTGTGAGTGATGCCCATCCACCCACAGCTCTCATCCAAGATGTAGAACAGGAATCCACCCCTCCTGTGAAGCTTCCAACAGGAGCTGCCTTCAGGAGGTGACTCAGGACCCGCGGGGCTTGGGTACAGCCCAAGGGAAAGTTAACTTCAATCCTGCCTTGAAATCTCAGACTGGGTGCTGGCGTCATGCTGGAAGTACTCTTTGCCCTCTCTTTGCTCTTCCCATCCTCTTCCTTTCTCTTTCACATTCATTTTTCCTATTTTTACCTGCTTTTCTCCTGGGACAATGCCCGATAAGCCATACATCAATGGTGTTGGGACATTCAAGAGCTGGTTCGCTCCTCTGGGTTCTCAGCAGATGGTAGATTCATGTCCTGCTGCTTCCCTGGTTGTTCTCCAGGTGATGAATCCATCATTAACTCTCCCAGTGCCACCAGTCATTCCTATTTAGGACTGAGATCACCATCCCTGCCCAGTAAGTGGGGTCAGGTGGCTGGGGACAGCTATTTGTCCTGGGTCTGCACTTTGCAGAGTGGACATTGCATTGGTCCATCTGCTGCAGAAGGCTGGGACACAGAATGATGCTCTCACCTTCACCCTGGTGCTTTCACCGATCTCCTGATGTTCTCACCCACCTCCTGATTCTGCCAACCACCTCCTTGATCTGTAACTCACCTCCTGATGCTCTCACTCTCACCCTGATGCTCTCACCCTTATCCTGATGCTCTCCATGACATCCTGATGCTCTCACCCAAATTCCGTCTCCTGACTTCCCAGTGTTTCTTTATGCAGACCTTGAAGTCCCAAAGCAAGTGACAAGAGAAGAACTCCGTGAGGAGGTGCATCAACCCATGAGGGCTCAGACATTTCCATGGGAAGGAGCCCTGTGCCCTCCCCAGGATTTGCTTTGGGTGCTGCTACGCCAGCTAGTGTCTCACCTGCCTGGCCACTTGTCCCCCCACTCTTCAACGATGCTTTCCATGAGGGAGATGCTGGCACATCATCCACCTGCTCCCAGTCATACCAAGCCAAGATTTCTCCCCACCTGCTCAACACCTTGGCATTTTTCCATGCTCACCACTTACCTCAGCAGCAAGCTTCCCTGAAAACACAAGATTGCATTTAACAATCACCAGATTTTTCTTCTTACATACCCCTCCATACCGGGTTCCTCCTGTTCCTCCCACCTCCCAAGCAAGGAAGGTGACATTTGCTTCACAGCTTCGAACGCTCAGGAGGAAGTCTGGAAACGTGCAAAGAAAACTGCGATTCTCACGCAAATCCTCTGCTCCCACCCACCTGCATGGCAAGGAGCTGGAGAGACACGGGATCCGCTCACTGGAGTTTCTACCATGGTCCCACTGCTTCAAGAGCCCCAAGGGGCATCCCCAGGAGGGGATCCCCACTGGAGGATGCTCTAAACCCAATACTCAGCCTCTTGCTCTCTCCTCTAGCTCTCAGCCCCACTGAGCTCTGCAAGCAGATAAGGCACACGTGGATGTGCTGAGCCTGGATGAGTGGGGAAGCTGGGAATCATTGCTGTGTTATTATTTTTTTTGTAAGATGCAATAGAAAATCATGACTTTGACCCCTTCTCTGGAGGAAAGATGAGTTGTGAGAGCTCGTTGTCTGTTCGTGCATCACCCCCAGCAGCTTTCAGATTCATGAGCCACTTCCACTTCCAAGAAAATTTGGCGGTGGGCTCGCAGAAATAATTCAGATCGTTGCACGAGGGCTGCCCGTTGAGTAGAAGAGAGGAGACCAAGTTTGAGGCTGTGCAGGGATGAAGACAAGCAAACCAGCAGGGCTGAAGGACCACGCACATGGCTCCAAGCAGCCCTTATATGTGCCTGGGAGCTCATCCTAGGACGTGGCAAATGCTCACATATTGCTGGAGGCAAAGGGGATTTGGGGACTAGAGAGCAGGGAGCCACATAATATCAGGTGTCTTTCATTCATGCTGCTCAAGGAGCAGTTATTTCCCACCGAGAGGCAGGTTTCAGCAGCCAGGGAGAGCAGCTTTGTGAATCTCCATTTGGATGGGGCTGGGAGTGTTGAAGCATTGCTACACCAGCAGCTCATTCAACCTTACCCTCCGCTGATCATTTTGAACTGGCTCAAAAGAGTAATGAAAGAATAAAGTGACAGCCAAGCCAAGCCCTCCCTTAACAAGGACACTGGCAGTGTCTTCTTCCCCAGGTTCAGAGACCAAGTGGCAGCTCTCAGTAAAGAGAGCTGCAAACCTTCACAAAAGGCTCAGTGAGCCAGCTGAGCGCCAGAGGATGTCCCTGGAAACAGGACCAGGGGAGGTTGCAGTGCCAATACAAAGCCCCATTGCCCCATTGCATGGGGCTCACAGGTGATTAAAAGCCAGGACAGGCAATGAGGATTACATGAGGTTTCGGGAAAAGAATGAAACATCAAACCTGCTGAGCAAGCTCAGAGAGCAGCTACACTGAAGTGCGAGAAGATCTGCCAAGAGGAACAGGCAGCTTTAAGCACTTGGTAAATTATTTGCTGTAAATTATCCCTGTGCTGGCTTGGAGCACATTTCAACAAGAGGGAAAATATAAAGGATGTAAAAGACATGGCCCCACTGTCGGTTTGTGATGCAAGACAACGTGCATGCCGTCTGCAGAGCAGGGCCAGGCGTGATGGCCACGCACAGCAGCTCCATGCGTTGCGATCACTCTGCAGATTTCTATTCTGGGTGGCTTTTTTGGCAATGTTATCCTTTCCCTGAAAAACAGCTTTCCTGATTATTTATTAATAGTTGCTACAGCGTAGAAAAACCTCCACTGGGGAAGTCTGTGGGCACCAGCCTCCTGCTGCCTGGACCCAGTAACACTTTTCCTGGGCAAGTTTTTGACTTGAAGAGCATAGGGATTTAGAAACCTTTTCTGGCTCTTCTTCTTCCTGAGCTGATTCCATCAGCACCACTTCTATGAGCTCTCTTCATCTGCTGGCTTTTTGTGGAAGAGCGGAGACTGCAGCCAGCAGAAGGCTTGGTTATGGAAAGAGAGTTTGGACCAGACCCATCCTCCTTACACCACCTCTACACCTCCTTACACCCCCTTCCAAGCCCACCCTACAAAACAGTGGTCTCACAGATTGGGTGTAGACTTCGCAAGGTTCTCCATCAGCCCTGAAGAAGGCTTTGGAAACCACCCTGAAGGCATCTGGGGGACTTGGAATAGCTCACCAAGTTCCCACCTCTGCCGTGGCTAGAGGTGCTACTTGCTGTAGCTGCTGTTCCCTGATGCTTTTGCTTTTGTCTGGCCTCCAATCTACAGCTCCATCAGATACTGCAGCATGAGATGGGGCTGGTTTGCTCGCTGCTTTCCTGTGCTTCCGGTAGATTTCAGGCCAGAAGGATCTGCTCTCTCCTGGAGGATACGTCCCACTCTTAATCTTGCCACTTTCTATGCTCTGTCTCCTTCCTCTGAGATTCCCCTTGCATGTAGACAATTTCCCTTACCCCAGGGGCAACTTGGGCAACATAAACTCATAGGAAAAAAAAGGACATCATTTATTTAAAAAAAATAGGAGTATTGAAATCCGATAGACATCTGAATAAACGCCTGAGGTCTTCATGGTTCAAATTTTGAGTGTGAAAGGATCAACTCACAAAAGAAGAACAAAGACATTTCCACGTCTCGAGTTAAATATGAATAAATAAATGCGGAAAGAGAGAAAAGAGAGCACTTCTTTCATAATTTGACTTTGATGGGGTATTTTTTTCCCAGTCAACATCCCAGCCGTTTCAGTACACGGGGAAAGCCCAGGAGGCATTACACTTTCAAAAAGGCAGGTTTCATGCTTCGTGCAGAGAATAGCTTTTGCCAGAAGCCTGGTCTCATCTATCTCCACCGTATGGGAGAGCCGTGTCTCTATGCAAGGCTTGGTTTTCAGAGCAGCCCATGTTTGGAGGCAGCATGTAGCCTACCAAGCCTGAGTCAGTTTAGCTTGTGGTGGTGACCAGAGCCATGAAAAAGAGCTATGTTCCCCAAAAGTGTTTTCCCAGCTCCTTCTGGATGGGATTGGACAGTGAAAAGATTATTTAGGGCTTTTGTATGGTCACAGCCCCACGGGGTCAGGGCCTGATGCATGCCCGTTGGGACCCAAGGCAGTCAATATTTTTGTAGTCCCTGTGCAAACCTTTCCTGGGAGCCTTGCTGCAAAATTATGAAAGCAGGGACAATGCAGAGAAGAGAAACCCTCATTATTCCCACAATGAGGGAAAGGATGCAGAAAAAAAAGGTAAAAAAGTGCAAAACAAGAAGAAGATGCCCCGAATTGCCCAGCTGGGGCAATCAGAGCTCACACTCTGGGCAGACACCAGGGGTTGCAGCCCAGCAGAGCTGAGCTTTGTGCATCCAGCTGCTCACACAAGGGTTGCTTTCCACAAAGCAAGCAAGCATCTTTCTTCTTGCCTTACAACAGCAGAAACAAAGGTACTGTGCACAGGCTGCAAGCAGCCTCAGTGCTTGCCAGGAGGAACTTATTACTGAGAGATGCCCAGGGACTGGAATTGGTGGAAGAAAAGCACTAGGAGTAGGAATTCAAACACAAAGATAGCTTTCTACTCAGCTCATCCCATGGTCAGAGCAGTCAGGTCGTGAATGTTTGAGGACAGTTGGAGGTGGCACAAGGACTCAGGGTGCGGAGCACAGCCCACAGGAGTGCATGGGCAGTGATAACAAGGCTCAAACCAATGGGGTCAATCAGCATGAAGCCTTTGGGGCTGCAGCAAGAGCTCCTAAGGAAAACAATTCTGAAAAGAGGAATTGTGCACTATTCGTCTGATATTCTTGAGGTTTTTGACCGATACTGAGGGGTAGTGGGGGTGATTTGCCCCCCTAGCAGAGGATGTATGGCTTTTTGGACAGTTCCTGCAAGAATGCAAATCAGAACTTAAAAAATCCTCTTTCCTTCCCCATCAGGATCAAAACTAACAAGTGTAGATCTCTGTGTGCACCGTTCTTGTGGCTGAGAGCTGCACCCTGCAATGCTGTGCCCTGATCCAGCTGTTTGCAGGCAGCTCCCCATGGCTGCGGGAGGAGAGGGAACAGGAGATGAAGAACTACTGAAAAACAAAGAGAGGAGGACATAAATTGAGCCACAGAGTGGCGCGGTGAAGTTGCACCCAGCTGCGATGTGCAAATACACTGAAAGCACCGGGATGTGACAGGATTTCCCATTCCCTTTTATAACTGTGGTGCTGCAAAAATAATAAAAAAAACCCTCCCTGCATGGCTTCCTCTCCAGCAAGAGGAAGAGATGGATGTCATCAGCGTGCTGAGCTGCTCCTCCAAACATGCACTGTTGCTGCAATGCGATGGCAACCCTTCTGAAAGCCTCTTCACCAGCACAGCCCTGCAGGGATGGCACACCGATGGGTCCCACCTTCAGATCTCAGCATTGCCATCCCCAGCACCCACTGCTGCACGCAGGCACGTCTTCCAGCAGTGCATCTCCCAGGGGATGTCCCTTCTGCAGCCAGCTTATCTGCTGCACTGCATGAAGGCAGAACCAGCCCCTCTTGGGACACAGCCTGTGACAGAGATGTGCTGTTTGGCTGATGTAATTAAAAGAGAGGGTCACTGCAGTGGGTTTGATAAAGGAACGTGACGAAGCTGTTACATCTCCAAACCTTCCCTTCAAAGCTGACAAGTCCTGAAAAATTAAAAAGCACGTGCGCATACGTGGGGCTGTCACATCTTTCCCTCCGGTGTCTGTGTGTAAGACAGAGCTTGGCATAGAAAAGTGATGGCACCCAGATCCAGACAGCTGTGATAACGCCCTGTCTATCTCCAACCCTGCAGCAGCACGGGGTGATGTCTCTCTCAGCGTGCTCAGGTTGGTTGTTCCATGCTGGTTTTCCTTTCTCTAACTCAACGGCAGCGCTGCAAGGTTCTGGGTGCCCTGAATCAAAATGGGCTCCACTTTGGAGTCTCGCTTTTGTGATGGAGGGGATGCCAAATGGGTCACAGCTCTTCTCCCCTGCTCTTTACCATTGTGGCCATTCAAAGAGTTAGGACGAGTAAAATCACAGTGATGAGTGGGGATCCCTAGGGGTCCATCCTGAGACCGGTGCTCTTCAACATCTTTACCAACAATGTAGGTGATGGCATCGAGAGCACCGTCAGCAGTTTGCAGCAAGCTGAGTGGTGCAGCTGACCCAGCAGAAGGAAGGGATACCATCCATTAGGACCTGGTGGGTGGCAACCCTGCCCATGGCAAGGCGGTTGGAACTGGGTGATCTTTAAGTTCCTCCCCATCCTAAGCCTCTTTGGGATTCAGTGATTCTATGTTTGCTAAGAGCAGCCATCCACGCTACCCCTTTTTCTCCCAGGAGCTACACTGTTCTGTCTCAAGCTGAACCCACTGAGCACTTTCTTCACCACTTATTTCCAGCAATCCTTCACTGCGAGTGCTCCCATCCCATTCCTCTGTCAGCACTGCTTTTGTAACACCCTCCAAAACGATGAGTGATTTTCCAGGAGAGGTGAATTCTCTCCCTATCTCACACAGCCAGCTTGTCTACAGGAAGCCGGAGGTTTCCTCCCGTTAATTTCAGTTGCTGAAACTTTTTTTCTCACGTTGTAAAAAGTCTTAATTCGTTCTGATCCCGATCATACCCATCCAGTCAAATTCAGCTCTCCTCTCATCTTTTTAATATCCTCTGCTGCTGCTGTCTCTCCTTCTGCTTCGATAGCATCAAAAAGCCTCTTCCTTGTCACCGTCGCACTCGCGCTTCCTCCCGGCGCATTGCTTTTATTAATTTGTGCTTTCAGAGGCCTTCTCGTCTCCGCGTCGGGAGGCATTAACTTCAAGCACTGCTTGGCGTGGGGGCTGACAGGCGGCTGCCAGCTTCTCAGGAGCCCCCGATGCTAAATGCACATCTGACGTTCTCCACGGTGAGGGTTTTTCTGTGGCGTGTTTGCTTCCCGAGGCAGGAGGGATTTGGAAGCATTGCTGCCTGTGTCTTGGAGGAGCTGATGTGCGTGCTTGCAGCAGCCAGACCCCAGGGCCCTGGTGGTGTTCTACCACAAGGATGGAAGGGCTGGTGCATAAAGACCCGGGAGCAGTGGCTCCAATGCACAGCGCTGCTCCATGCTCCAGCATCCTGCTCAGCAAACACCTCAGTGCAGAAGCTCATGCAGGCAGCATCTCTCTGCTGTCCGCTGGGGAGGGCTCCGTGCATTTGGCATTGGGCAGCGTGATCTCTGAGCAACGTCTGGTGTTGGTACTTGCACAGATGGTGGGGAGCAGGCAGGGGGGTGGCTCATGCCCAGGTCCATCCAGGTCGCCTCACCCACGCTCACACAAAGCCCTGCCAGGTCCTGACGCTCTGCTGCAGTGCAGTGTGAGCAGTTTGCACCGCCCAACTCGCTCTAGGCTCTATTTGCTAATGATACGTGGCCACGTTCCTACCATAAAATGCTGTTATCGGCACATTAATGCAGCAGGCAGCAGCTCCAGCACATGCTATCCACTACAACCACCGTGTTTACCCACACATTAAATAAATAGATGGATATCAGGAATTGGAAATGGCCATTTGTCCCACCAACACTCATCAGTTTCCATATCCTTCTTCCCCCTGGACAGTCCCTAATTGCTTCCTGAGCAATCCCAGTGCTCTTTTCACAACTTTGCCTCCTAGGCCCACAGGGGCAATTAATTGCAGAGGCAAAAAGTGCATCTCCATGTTTTCTCAGAGAGTTTTAGTTTGTGTTCATGTCTCTTCGTGTCCCAGTCAAAGGCCAATCTCACTCAGAGGACACTACAGATAATGGTGGTGGTGGCTGAAGCTAATGCATTTTCAGCATTCTGAGTGGAGATGGCACCTCCCAAAAAGCAGAAGGAGAGGATTCATTGCACCCAATCCCAGCTGTGTAGAAATCCAGCCTCTAGTTTTGAGGTTGTCTTGTTCTGAGGTCCAGAAATATCTCTGTGAAGATTCATTGGTAGAATCATAGAATAGAATCATAGAATAGCTGGAGTTGGAAGGGACCCTTAAAGGCCATCTGGTCCAACTCCCCTGCAATGAGCAGGGACACCAGGTGCTCAGAGCCCTTTCCAGCCTGATCTTGACTGTCTCCAGGGATGATGCAATTTTCTAACAAGGTGACTAATGAGCAGTTGGACCGACTTGGCTATTCGAAGTGCTGCTCTTCATAAGCCAGGTGAGACGGCATCTCTGAAAGACCTGAACTGAAAATAAAATGATTGGCTTGTAGCAGGTGTAATTACTGCTGGAAATGTCTTGGCTTGCCTTGGAGACAAAAAAATTAAATTCTCTGCATTTTTTAGCCAACAGCCAGAACCAAATGAAAGACAGAGAGAGCATCACAGGGAGACCCACTGCCTCACACCCAGCTGGCTCTGCCCTGAGTGAGCTTGTTACAGCAGTCATCCAGTTCCAGGTCTGCTGAGGGCTCATCCGTGGCTGCTGCACTTGTTCGTATCAAAGTTCTCAAAACACAGAGGCAATTCCACCTTCTGTAGTACAGTTGTTAAGGGAAAACCATCCTGCCAAAGAAGAGGCCCTGGCAGTTCACCCCACGCAACACGAGTGCCCAGCAGAGCCAGCAAGCAGCAGTGCCAATCAAACCAGCAGGAGAGCAGAGCTTCCATCTGAATGGCAGTGATGAGCCATGCAGATGAGCTTCTTCCATCAGCCATCTCTTCCTTGCCCCAGCTGAGCTCATCATCAAGTTGCAATGTCTGGGATAGATCTATCGGAGGCTGATCAGTTCTCTCACACTAGAAAACAGTGAGAAATGTGCAGAGGGACAGCCAGAGCTGACTCGTGGCCAACCTGTTGGCCACCAGGACACCCAGGTCTATCTCCACATCGCTTTCCAGCAGGTCAACCCATTGCCTGTACAGATGAGTGTGGTTATTTCTCAGGTGGAGGACCCTACACTTGCCCTTGTTGAACCTCATAAGGATTCTTCATAAGGAACCTCTGCCAAGTACTCAGCCTGTCCAGGTTTGGCTGAATGGCAGCACGGCCTTCTGCTGTGTCAGCCACTGCTCCCAGCTTCGTACCATCACCAAACTTGGGTCATGAACCTCCTTCCATCCCAACAATCCCATCCTTCACTCCTGAAGACTGGGACACTGCCCTTGAGGGCACTGCTGGGTGACAAAGACAACACACTCAAGAAGCAGCAAACCTCTCCATCCAAAATGAGAATCCATCCATCAAAATGAAGGATGGAGAGTGGACTCTCATCTTTCAACAGCACATTAATCACAGTTTTCTGCAGCCCCTTCAACACAGGTTTGCAGAGCCCTGACGGTATGTAGGTCTTCTTTGACAGATCAAGTGAGTCAGCATCGGGGTTTTGTTTTCTTCCTCCAAATGTCATGGCTGGGGGAGAAGCTGGGGGGAAAGAGAGAGGAACAGCAGCAAGCATTTTGTCTGCAGGGCTGTCCCAGGTCTCTTGCTGTCCTTGATAAATTATGCAGACTCTGTGCTCTGCATTTCAAATGAGGAGCTGCCTGTCCGGTTTCCACTCAAAAAGAAGCTCTCAGAAGGTGACAGCCTTTGCTCACAATCTCAGTGCTAAGCTTGCATCTGTAATTTTTTTCTTCTAGTTTGTGAGGCTACATATGAGACACCCCAGGGAGAGCAAAGTGGAAAGACCCTGCCAAGCAGCTCTGCAAAGTGGTGGCTCCTGAGACACCTGAGATCTTGTCAGAAATGACAGGCTCCTTTCAGCAAGCATGGTCGCAGGAGATGGAACTCCCATGCAAAAGCTGGGGACAGCTGAAGTTCAGTGGGACTGACATGGGGGTTGTCCCTGACAGAGCTCAGCAAAGTCATCCTCAGGGGAAAGGCTCATAAAGCAAAGTCAGAACTGGCATCCAAGCAGGACAGTTCTCCTCAAAGCCCGCGGGGAGAAGGATCGCTGTCACCTCCATCTCACAGCTGCTCACCCAAGGTCACCCACCCACATAGGCCCAAAATGAAGAGAAGAACACTTCCGCTCTACACCAGCTGGGTTTCCAGCATGCTCAAAGCTCCTCTGTCCCATCGATGTGCTGAGGACCAATGCTTTATCCCTCCTGATGATCACAAGCTGTGAAGAATGCATTCATGGTCCATTCAACACAAGACTCCCTCCAGCGACTGCCAGCAAGGAGATCAATTAGAAGCAATTAGACGGATGTTTTTAGCAGAATGATTGTCCTTCTTTTGTGTTCGGTTGGACAGAAAGAGCCAATGCCTAATTCCAGCCATATGGGAAATGCTTGTTACAGTGCTTCTCCCGCAGTCTGGTGGCTTCTGAAGGTTCCATTGCTTTCTCCTCCCCACAGTGGCTGTCAGCAGTCCTGGAGCTCAGAGCATTGCTGGAGAGCAGCGTTGTTGCTTTTTTTGCTGAATCTGAGCATGAATATTAATGTGTTTCATGTCTGACTTGAGGTTTGCTCTATCAGAAGCTGCTATTTTCCCTCTCCTCCTCTGTGTGCGTGTGTGTTTTCCTGCCTCTCTGCCTCTGCATTATTATTCCAGATTTAGAAATATGTCTCACCCTTCTTAAAAAAAAAATTATATCGATGCCATGCAGGGCTCCTGCTCTTCCCCAAGCCAAGAAGCAGAGAGTTGCCACGAGGATGCTGAGAGCACACACGCTGCTTTTTCCATGGCCCAAGGCTGGCCAGCACCACTGCATTGCATCTGAAAACATTGCAGAGGGGTCTTAGCATTGCTACAGCCCAGTAATCTGATTGTCCCTAAAGGGCCGTAGCATCGAAGTGGTGTTTGGGAAGAGCCCTCAGGTTTCCTCTGGGGTGAGCAGTGGTGGTGCGTCCTGTGCAGGGAAGATGAACTCTCTCAAGACACTGCTTTTTCTCTTCCTGTGTTCTTCCTGAGACCCCAGCAACTGTGGTTTGCCACTGTTTTTTCCTGAAAGCACTGCACGATGTAGCCAGAGCAGCTGGAGCAGGGGTCTCCCTGAGCCCCCGTGGGGCCACAAGTGCCAGCAGAGGGACACCTGGCCATGGCACCACACACCACTGTCTGGCAGAGGGAATGGGATTTCCCACTGCAAACACCAGCAGGGACTGCTCAGCTTCTGCTCTTCTGTGTCAAGGGTCCGTGTCCTATACTGGAGACCCCCAGTGCTGGTGGCTGTGTCACTCCAGAGACTATGCAAAGAGCAGAGGAAGCACAACCAAAGCACAGAGACTCTCTAGGAGCAGAAATTCTTTTTTCCTACTAAACTCACCCAGGAAAACACCGCGGAAGAGCAAACTGGAACACGACCGATGTGCAAGTGCATGTGGTTGCCAGCCAGTCCCAGGCAGCGTTTGCAGGTGCCATGCCCAAGCTCACCCACCCAGCACAGCAGAAAAGGTCAATCCCACACGGCAATCTCCCCAGCTGGGATCCGTCAGTCTGTCTGTCAAGTGGAATGTTTGAAGCACTCAGGCGTGATGGGCTCACGCAGCGTGGCTGGCAGAAAACCCAGTGCAAGGCACCAATCTGTGCCCATCAAAGCAGGGGACACGGAGCACACCGCACCAGGGAGGGCTGTGCTGCAAGACCTGGACTGACCAAATGAACAGGCCAGGATGGATGGGGCTGGTAGAGGCAGGCTCTGGGCTGCTCCATGTGTGCAAGTGGTTGCAAATCGATGCTTGGGCTCTGTGGGGTGGTGGGAAGGGGCCATGGATGCCCGCCTTGGCTCTTCTACTCTTCCCATCTGCAAAAGCAGAAATGCTTCCATGAGAGGTTTGTATGAACACCAACACTGGGAGATATCGCTCTCCCCTTGGCCAATGTCTTAGCCCATTTGCAGGGCTGGAACTTGGCAGGTGCAGGTTGATTGCCATGACTGTGTCTCCACAGAGGTGAAGGACATCGGTCACCCAAGGGCTTCTCTGTGCTTTGTGAGCCTCCCTGGTGGGTCCCTGGGTGGATTTTTTTCATCAGAATGATTAACAGCAGTGCCACAATGCCTGGATGACATACCTGTGCGTACCTGTGGTTGCTGCTCTCCTCCAAACCTCTGCAAACCCCCAGGATATACCTCTGAGCCTCCCCAGGGCACTGGGACTTCATGCAGAGTGAGACATCCCCACCTGAGCACAGTGTACTTCCAACCCAGACCCGATAACTCATAAGTGTAATTTTAAGTATTCCTTCCAACACACGCCATTTTCACTCAACAAGCCTGAATTTCATTTTCCTTCCCCTTTTCCATCCACTTGCCTTGAGAAAGCACTTCCCAAGCTCCCCAGAGCCTATTTCAGTCATGATTCATGTAAATCCATGATAGCAGATATGACACTTTCCACCTTCCTGCTCACCTCCTCCAGCTCATTAATGAATGAAGGACTGGGTTGCCAGTGGGTGAAGCGACCTCAAAGGTCACCACTTGCCCCAGAAAGCACTGAGGGTGTCTAGGTGTCCTTCAGACTTGAGGGGAGGAGAGCTGGAGCTCATTTCTGGGTGAAACAACAGAGTGGGGATGGGGCAGCAGCCCGAAGCTCAGAGACGCGAGGTGCCACGGGTGGTGGGGTTGCCTTGGTTGCAAACTCAGGCACAGAGCTGTGAGCAGGGTCTATTCTTAGTGCAGTCGTGTTCATTTGCAAAAAATAAAAGCAAGAGAGCAGCTCCAGGCCTTGGTGAGTGGATGTGGGAGGCAGAAGCCAGGAGGAATGGATGCAGGACCCTGGGAAAGGGGCAGAGCCTGGGGTAGGGAACCAGCAGATGGCTCCAATGGGGGCTTCCCAATGGGGATTCCACCATCACCCACCTGTGGGGACAGGAGATGCTATGGGGCCTGGATGGATCCTGAGGAAACCATCCCTGCAATCTATGTGCTTGTTTTCTGCTTGCAGATCCAGCAATTCAATTATGCATAACAGAATAAGGCATAATAGCCATATTTGACAAAGCAGCACTTTGTCATGTGGGTCACAGATTAAATATTTAGAAGCAAAATAACTGCTTTTTGCCAAGATGGGATTTCTGGCCTTCCACCTCACCCTCAAGTTTACGAATGCAGTGATGGGGCCTGGGAAAAGCATTAAATCCCATAATGGCACCCAGCTTGGAACTGAGTGACACATTAAATATTGTTTTCCACCCATGCTTGAGGGCTTATGGCAAGGCATGCTTATGTGGGTCCGCAGAGGGGCTGCAGGGCAGGCAGTGCTCAGAAAGTGGGACCCAGAGTGGAGGAGGACAAGGCACCATGGAAACTGGACCAGAGCCCACCACCGGTTCTGCCAAACACATCCCAAAGGCTGGAGAGGCAGAAAAAAAACCCAAAGGTGAGGATTAGGAAGAGGGAAGGAGGGGGGAACCTTTTCCCAGCGCTACCCACACTTACTGGGGTCTGATGTGCTGGGGGCGAGGGGGGCAGTGGGGCAGCACCCATGGGTGAGAGCACACCGGGACTCCTCCTTCCTCCATTCAGGATGGTGCTTTGCACTCCAAGTTTTAAGATGCATAAATGGGAATAAGCAGCACATTAGAAAAGATGAATCTTGTCTGGGCGGATATGATCCATCTCTCAGAGTGTGCTCCGTGTGAAATTTCATTAGCATCTGGAGGGGAGTTGCTCTGTTTACAATAATTGATAATTACCCCGCGTGATGCACGGCTTAGTGGTGTTGAATGATTGCTCCCCTCCGCACCAGTGACTTCATCATTTCGCCTGCTTTAAGACTCCTTTTTATGCTCACATCATTTTTAAGGGAGAATTTTTGGAGAGTAATTCAGGCTTTTATGGCTTCCATTCATTGTGTCTTATGGCAGCGTCCGGTGTATTAGATGAGACCTGGTCGGCAGGATTTCCCTAACTGACCCACAAAGAGCTGAGGCGCTCACAGAGCAGTGAAGGTCATCAATCTGCAGCAAAAGTCATTTGTCTTCCTTTGTTTGCCTCAGGGACAAGCTCTTCCTCATGCCCACAGGGGAGAGGAATGTGGAAAAGTCCCATAAGGCCATGAATCCCTCCATGCATTGACTTCCCAATGAAACCATAGGGCTGGTCTTTGCGTCCTACCCTGACCTATGTAGAAGGACGTGCTGTGAGGCACAGCTGGGTAAAGCAAAAGTGGTTGGATGAGAAATTATGTCTGTGCAGAAGAAGAGACCACATCACTAGGTCAGAGAGGGAAAGATTTTCTAGGTGTCCCCACGATCCCCGTTAACCTGCCCAGTTCTGACTCTGTTGGTTCCACCATGCCAAGACCTGCCCCGAATGTCAACCTGGGACAGTGACTGGAGATCATTTGATAAAACCAGGGAAATCATTGGCATCCCTGCGATCACTGGAGGGAGCTTCTCAGCTTTGATTATTCTGCTGTTGCCACAGTCCTGCCAAGGCAAAGTTAAATAAATAAATTAAATCCAGCTCCGTCCCTCTTCTTCTGAGCCCCAGTGCAAATAGAATAAATCAGATTCATTTAGAAGATCAAGCCAGGCATCACTCACAGACGGGTTTAAAAATAAACTCCTTCACTGCATGCGTTAAAAAACAACAAGCAATTTATCTTCCCCATCACTCTTCAATTCGTTTCTTGCGAGCGGAGCAGGCAGTAACAGAGAGCACTGCATTTCTCCAGTGCCTTGGGTACAGGAGCAGGATAAAAGCAGCTGTGAAAAGGTGTGAAGAGGTGGTGCTTCCCAAACTTATCATAGGATGGTAGAATCCCAGAGCAGCCCAGGTTGGAAGGGAAATACAATGATCCTCTTGCCATCCCCATTAGTCCTGAAATCCTTACAATGCCCCCTATAAACACAAATGAGTGGCATCTGACCTCCTCCTGAGCTGCTTGATCAGGACTGGGGACCAAGCCTCAAGGTGAAAGCCCAGATCCCCAAAGCATAAGGAGCCTCAACCCCTCTGCAAGCAGGAGAAAGGATCGCCCTAAAGCCCAAAGACCCACACACCGGCCACCTCCCAAAAACACAAGCCACCTCCTGACCCCACAGCACCCCATGGCCAGGGTAGAGGAGCCCCTGTATGGCAGCAAGGACAGGAACAGGGGACACAAAGGTGGGAAAAAGCAGAGAGGAGTGGCTGTAGGAGAGCCCGTGGCCATGCTCAGCCATTACCTGTCCCCACGCTGTGACAGCCACAATGGTGGCACGCAGGGACCCACGCGCTGCACTCTCCCCATTGCCCCACAGAGGTCGGCTCTGAGCAAAGCAGGGACTTCTGATTTGCTTTTAATGACATTGTTTACTGCTAGCAAAACCTCCCGGAGCCAAAACTTGTCTTTCTTAATAATAAACAAGCAAATAACAATGAGAGGGAGAAGGAAGCACATTTTTAAGCCATCAGGGTCTGATTTGATTGATCCCGGTAATAAACAGCAGCAAAAAGAAGTTGTTAAGCTAGAATGGAGGCTGTAGATCTCCATCAATAATTTAAGTAGGGAAGCAGGAATGAGAGCAGTGCATTTAAGCGTGCAAAAGTCCCACCAGCTTCTGAGAGCCCAGAAGGCAGAGACGAGGCTGGAAAATGTGGAAGAGCCCAAGTGGAAGGTTTCCTGGATGCTGAGGAGCCTGCAAGCTGGGGAAATGCACACAGGACAGCCCAGTCCCTGTGGGATGGTGCAATTCCGGAGGTTGAAGTCTGTTTTCTGCTCACGAGACCTCACCTGCATCTGCTCATCCTCCTTGGCTGTAATTGTGTATTTTCTTGCTCTCTCTTCCTTGCCTGCACATCACCAGCCCACACACGACCGAGCCGACAGCAGAAGGGATGAAGATGTAAGAGCTGCGGGCACGGCACCAAGCATGCACCATCCTCAGGGCCTTTCTCCTGCACAGAGGAGGATGAGGGGATGTGGGGAGGGAGGAAGCCTTGCTCTCACCATTCAGCTGTCTGCAGGAGCGCCTTCATGTAAACAGTGCTTTATAAACAGGGGATGCAGGAGGCAGAGCTGCTCTTTACAAACTGCAGGGAAAGAAGTGAGATGAAAGCTTAATCCTTTAAAGGCAAGCTGGGTAGCAGGGAAGCCAATACACTATGCAAGGAACACTCCATCAGCCTGATTCTTATTTAAAACAGCAAATGGAAGATGCTTCTGCTACTGTAGGATTTAAAGGCACTAAGGCGTGACTAATACCCTGTCGCTGAGCTCCACAATGGCACGTCACCAGCCGTGCAGATGGGAGATACTGGAAGGGGCTCTTTGATTTGCTCTCCCCCCAAAGAAGGTGATGTTTCATGCACTTGGAAAAGAGATGCTCGCAGCTCTGTGTTACAGGTGAGGAAGACTTGCAGGCTGGGCCATGCTCATAGACAAATCCGGATTTTCAGCTCCTCCATGAACGTCTTTCCAGGTTGTGTTGGTCCATCACCATTTTCCCCTGGTGGCACAGGGTTGCCCAAGGGCTGATTGCTGCAGAGCACGTGTGAGCTTACTGCAAGCACATTATCTGCAGAGCCTTCGGAAGGATTCCCTGAGGCTGGTGTGGTTCTTATGGACATGGCCACCCTAGAGAATGTCATAGCTCCTTCAAGGAAGACTTTGTTATGCAGGGACCATGGGATCATGAAGAGCAGGACTGGTTGGTTCTACCAGCCCATCCTTCCCTCTTGCAGGACCAGGAGCTCTTTGTTCAGTGAGGACCAGAAAATTCCCCTCCTCCTGCCAGGGCCTGCAGGAAGCTGGGTGCAGTCTGTCTGTCCAGCTCAGAACCCTCCACCAAACAGCTGTGAAACCAGAGGGCAGACCCCATTCTACACCCCTAACCCACCACCCTGTAAGAGTTTCCCACCCCCTAATTATCACATTTCAAGCAAGCAATGTCAACTGTGAGAACATCCCTTCCCTATTCCTAGGACCTATTCCTAGGGACCAGGATGAACAAGGGACAGAATTTAAAGCAGGAAGAGTTTGTGCTGGCTGCAGTCACCCTGCCCAGATTTGGGCATGGGCAGCAGGAGCAGCACGGGTTGCAGGTGAGCACTGCGGGGGCATGATGGTCCCTGCCAGCTCTGTGAGAGCTCCTCATTGAGCTGCATTATCTGTCCTTGAGTGCCATGCAAGGCCACCGCTGGGGAAAGGGACAGGTGCAGTGCCATCCATGTCAGTGCTCTGGAGCTGCAGCAGGAGCCCAGTTCGTGGAAATCTGAAATGCAGAGCCACACTGCTTTCCAGGAACAGCTGTGTTGCCGTCACCAGCATGAATTATGGTTAATGATAAGTTATGCTTATTAAGAATGTCAATAATTCACCCTCTTACACACAGGAAGGACTTGTTTTATCTCAGGCTTGGAAACTGCTATGAGTCCAGTGAAACAGAGCAGAAAGCAGAAGATTGCAGAGCAAAACATCCCTGTGGTGCAAAGCACACCAGGGCAAAGCAGAGCCATGCAAAACCCATTCCCAGCCTGGAGCCCGCTGCTGGGGATACAGCAGTCTTCATGTGCTAGGGTTCCTAGAGAGCACGCAAGGTGCCAGGCATAGGCTGGGTGTGTAAAAGCACCACTACAAAACACACCAAAATCGCAATGTGCTGCTTTAAAAAAAAACTTTCTGAGTGGTGATAGGTCGCATTTTCAACTGAAAAACAGAGGGTTTGATGACATGAAGAATGTCTGCCCCAAACATCTGCTCTTCTCCGACAGATTGCACAGTGAGAACAACATTCCCATTGCTCCTGACAGTGCTGCGGGCAGAATACATTCTTCCCTCTCACTGAAGCATTTGCTCTGCAGCTCTGCCCTCACCCACATCCCCCCCTGTCTCCTGAAGGCCCAGGTTCGCCCCAGCTCCTCTCCCAGCTGGACGAGGCTTTCCTCTTCCAACACATCCACAAATGTCTCTTGCACCTTCCAAGACGCAGAACTATGCTTTGTACTAACTCAAGACCAAGGGGACGGGCTTGGAGGGAAATAAAACAGCTGTTTCTGCTCCACTTCCTTGTTTTCTGAGCACATTTGTCCCAAGAAACAATGGCTTTTTGCTGTGATGTTGGGTGATGGCAGCTATCTCCTTCTCCAGCCCATCTCCACTGAAAGAATGAAAGAAAATTCCCCTTCTTATAACTTTATATATATATATATATATTTGCACTTGGACATTTTCCACGCACATCCTTCGTTCCTCCAAGCTCTCCACCCAGACATCCAGCTGCGAAGCCAGCCAGTATCTCACTGGCAGCCACACACCTCTTGCTGACTCCAGGGCCATTGGTATTCCAGTGCTTTGCGAGGTTTAATTTGGATGAAAACAAGAGCAGGCAGCTCCCTCCGTCCTCCTGCAGGCTGGGAGAGCCCCGGTGATGCTGATTGAGAGCCCCCGGGCTGCGTGCTTGTTCCTTGCTACCTCACAGGTCAATGAGAACAAGCTACACATGGCCCCATCACAGGTCATTAGCGCTGCATTGATCCTCCCAGGCTTTATGCTTTTTTAATTAAACTCCTTTAAAGGTTTATTGAAGTCTCCAAAGATCCGACTTCATTTCAGGAAGAATCGTGTTCTGCTGTAGTGAAGAACTGGTGCTTAATGTGGGTATGCACAAGCAGGATTTGTCTGTGGTTGGGGGGCAGCCATGCAGAAAGCAGGGCTGCGGAGCATCCTTCATTGGGGATAGGGAACAGGCTCTGCCAACCTCTGGGGGTGACTTGGAGTGCAGCTCTGGGACCCTCAGTACAAGAGAGACGTGGAGCTACAGGAGCATCTCTGCAAGGAGGAAAGGCCGAGAGCTGGGGCTGCTTGGCCTGGAGATGGGGGATCCCATCCATGGCTGTAAATCCCTGCAGGAGGTGCCAGGGGATGGAGCAGTGGTGCCCAGAGCCAACACCAGAGGGAATGGGCGCAAACTGGAGCACAAGCTCCGAACATCAGCAAGCACTCCTTTACTGGCACAGGTACCCAGAGAAGTGCAGGGTCTCCTCCTTGGAGACCCCCACACCCCACCTGAAGGTGGCCCTGGGCACCAGCTCTGGCTGGCCCTACTGGATCCAGAGGTCCCTTCATCCTCACACATCCCATAGAATCGTAGAATCATAGAATGGCTTGGGTTGGAAGGGACCCCAAGGATCATCAGGTTCCAACCCCCCAGCCACAGGCAGGGCCACCAACCTCCAGATCTGGTACTAGACCAGGTTGCCCAGGGCTCCATCCAACCTGGTCTTGGACATCTCCAGGGATGGAGCATCCACAGCCTCTCTGGGCAGCCTGTTCCAGCACCTCCCCACTCTCTCTGTGAAGAACTTCCCCCTGACATCCAATCTAAACCTTCCCTCCTTGAGCTTAAGAGGTTCCGCGTGGTTCTGCAAAGGGCTTTGCACTGGGGTCAGACAGCCCTGTGCTCAGCAGCAATGCGATTTGCACTCATCTGAGCCCAGTGGTATCCAACCTGGTTCCCTGCTCCTGGACAGGCTGCTGGAGCATCACCATCACCAGTCACACCCCAGCTGCTGTGGAGGTTTTCCTGGCAAGCGAGGATGGCATGAGACCTGGCAGATAATAATGGCTGGAACATAATTGATTTTACAAGGAAAACAGAGTTTCCAGAACATCTACTCAACAATAAAGCGATGCAAGGGCAGTAATTGGGAGAAGGTACAGGCATGACTCACAGTATTATTAAATCACAAGCAAACACATTCCCAGCACTCAAACACAGCCCATATGCTCGGCTCCGAAAGCAGCTCGATCTGCATTCACTTCCAAACGCCACAGACACAGTGTTTTGTTTACTAGGGACAGCTGGATGAGCTGCTCAGAGAATCAGCATCGTGGGGAAGTTTCAGAGCTTCAAATGTGCAAATGTGTTGCGGATGGGTGCAAATACTCATATCTTGCCCTCAAGAGGGGAATGTGGCCCAGAAACTGCTCTGTTACCGCTGCTGTTGGGTTTATTAGTACAAGAGGCTTAAGTTGCACCAGGGGAGAGTCAGGTTGGATATTAAGAAGAATTTCTTCTACAAAAGAGTGGTGATGCATCAGCATGGGCTGCCCAGGGGCTGGGGGAGCCACTGTCCATGGGGGTGTGCAAGAAACGTGTAGTTGTGGCACTGAGAGACGTGGTTATGGGCATGGTGGGGTGGGTTGGGCTTGGGCTTGGGGATCTGAGAGGTCTTTTCCAACCTTAATGATTCTATGGTCAGTGAGAGATGGATAAAAGTGGATAGGGTACACCAAGCCGTGAACAGCATAGAAAAATAAAAATAAAAAATAATAATAATTTTTAAAAAGTTGCTTATTGTTTGTTCCAATGCAGAAAAACTCACAAAAAACGTGGCAAACCGGGGAATTAGCAACAGCCAGGCTCTTTGTGGGCAGCAGCGTGGTGTTCACACCGTGCCCGTGGTGCCTCGTGCTGCAAGATGCATAAGCTCAAGAAGGGATGGACAAAATCATGGGGGAAAAAAAAAAGACATTGGAAAAATCCAAATGCAAAGAGAGCAGGTCTGTCCTGAAAAGCACGTGTGTTGCAAGCTGGAAAGCATATTCGAAAGGCATCACGGCTTGCACTATTATCATTATACAATTCCCAAAGTGCTGGGAAGATGCCCACACTGGTCCAAGCAGCTTGGGCTGTCCCAGGGATGCATCCCAGCCCCTCTCCCCACGCACTCTGCCATGTATCTCCTGCACACCTCTCAGTTACAGCATGTCCTGCCCGCCAAGGAGCTGCTCCGGGTGATTCACTGCCTTTGGTTTCCTTACCAGCTGAGATTAATGAGGAAATGCAGCTCTTTAAACTTGGCATTTGGGTTAAAAGCAAACGGTGGCGTGCGATGGAGCAGATGCTCCTTGGTGCATCATGGGCTGGCGGGGAATGGGGGAGGATTTGGGCTCCCAGAGGTCTGCAAGGGCACCGAGGTGGGCATCTCCAAGATGCAGAAGCTCAAGGGTATTTGCAGACCCACAGGGAAGTCCTTGGGGTGGTGCTTAAGTTGACGCAAAGTCCTGGATCTCAACCCCAATTTTGTTACAGCTTCTCTCCTGTCTGCATAACAGCAGCGTTGGTGCCCCCCATAATCTACCTGAGGGTGCAAGATGAAGCACACAGAGTACAGAGGAATAGTGTGGGTACATCACAAAATGGTGATTGAGCTCTAAACTCATTACATTTTCTCACTGAGCAGAGATGACAACGGTTATTACCTGCACTGGATCATAGCAGAAGAGCAATCGTGCGGCTGGAAATAGATAAAATCCCAAGTCATTATATTAGCAAATTATCTGTTTAGGTCTGTTTCCTATTGACAGTATTAAGCCTATTCCCATTAATATTTCACTCTTCAGGGAAATTAAACTTTAATGAAAGGACGGCGCTTACAAAGCTCGTCTGAAGACTCAGAAGGGAAAATAACAGCCAGGCCTCCGCTGCCTGAGTTAGCCCTTGCAAATGAGTCATCAAGGAATGGAATCCTTCTTTAGCCAAAAATCAGGTGCAAGCCCAGACCAGCTGCTGAGATGAGGCTCTGTGACAACGTGGTGGCCTCAGAGGGGACAACATGAGGAAATGCACAGTGGCTGTGTTCCCTTCGAGCAAAGCTCCGTGCTCTGCTCCCCATCCATCACTCCAGGGTCATCTTCCCAAATTCTGCCCCTGGGTTTTTTGGGGCAGAATTTCCTTGCTTTGCGCCCTGCACCCTTCACCTCCCGAATTCCCTATCCAAAATACGATGGTCACCCCATCACCATGTCCGGTGTGGAGGAAGCGCATCCTGGAGCCAATAAGTGAACTCAGAGCCCTACGCCCGGTGTCCGTGTGACAGTGATGTATGGTGCAACACACCGCGTGTGAAGCCTCATTTGGAGCCCAAATTAATCTTGTGTGGTCCCAGCTGCTTCACTCCCAGCTTCCCCCATTACCCCGCACTCTGGAAACCCAGTTACTGCTCAGCATTAAAAGAATATTTTTCTCTGTCGCCGTTTGACGTTTCATTTTTGTTAAGACAAAGTAACTATCACTGCAACTCGGTGGTGGGGTTGGGGGGAGCTGCTGCTGTGAAACAGCAGTGCTCTCCCCCCTCCTCCAGACTCTGCTTGCTGGCACAGAGGCTGCTGATCAGAGAAAATTAATTAACTTCTTGGACAGCACCAACAAGGGAAGCCCTGCAGAGAGCACGTGTTGAGCCCAGCTCTGCCCTCTGCCTCTCCTCCCAGCACCCCTCCCCTCCTACAGAGCTGGCTCCCAGGCAGGCTGACCCCTGCCCAGCTCTCTGCAGCAGCAAGAGGAGAGGACTTTTCCCCTTTACCATGATATATTGCAGCTCTGGGCCCACGTGATTTACAGTGACAGAGCAAGCTCAGAGGTCAGCCTTCGCTGCGTGCTGATGGAAGAAGCATCATGCTGAAGAAGGGTGAGCTGCTTGTGCTGGGTGGGAGTGGGAGGTCTCTGCTCCCAGCACTAAGCCTGAAAGTACTCACAGCCACCGAGCAGAGGGCAGTGCTCCTTCCCCGCCCCACACAGCCCTCCCAGCACCCACCGTGCCCTTGGGATGTGCCTGCATCTCTCCATCCCCCTGGGGCTGCACTGAGGTCTCTGTGCAGGTCATAGGCAAAGGCCCACGGTGAAGGAGCTCAGGATCTTGAAATCTCATCCTCAGAGTGAAAACCCATTCCCCTGCCCCTTCCCCTCCACCACAGAGGGCACCTGCAGAAGCCAGCGTTGGGGCTGGGGCAGCCAAGCCCCCCTCCGCTCTCCCTGCCCCAGCAGCACTGCTGAAGCCCAGGGGGTTCCGAAAGGAAAAGTTCTTCTACCTTCAGATTTTACACAAATATTTGTAGAAATCGAGCTTCTTGCAGCGGCACAAATCTCATTTCACAAGAGACTCGAGAGCTGACGATGGTGCAATTAAGAGGGGATGCTGCCAGCCCCATGGCAACAGCCCACAGCTGGAAAGGAAGGGACCAAAGGCCTCTTCCAGCGATTCTTCATTTCTGTAGGGAAGTGCACAAAGAAACACTGCTGCCTGGGTCAGCACAGAGTGGCCACTGGTGCCTGGGGGCTGCTGGGATGAAACTTCACCCCAAAGATGCCAACGTTCCCGCACCGTGTCCCTCCTTCATGAGAAAGGCTCAAAATAAAGAAAACCTTGCAAGAACAAGAATAATAAGAAAATAAAATCCCCTTTTTTTTTCTTACTGGGAGCAGCCAGAATTGGGTTTTTCCACCCCTCCACGCTCCTCGCCGCACCCAATCAGCAATTACACCGTGAAAGCTCTATGTGAAGTTTGGCTTGCTCTTAAAATCAACCTGAGTGCATTTTCTTCTTCTCCTGTATTGATTAGCAAATAAATACTGCCGGGCCCAGCGGTGCTTAGCAATGGCATTTGGAATAACCCTGAGTGATTTACCGGTCATGGTCCAAAATGGGGCTGCTTGAGTTGAGCTGGAGCTCAGCATTCAGCGCCGTGGTGGGGCAGGAGGGGTTGCTTGCTCTCTGAAGGCATTCTCCAGCCAATAGTGGGTGGCAGCAGCCTCACACCGTGCAATTTGGGATCGTTAAGCACAGATGTGCACACCACCATCAGGCTGATGGAGCAGTGCAGGCAGAGTCCCGGGTCAATGGGAAACTGGGGAAGAGTTGGCCAGATGGCAGAAACTGTGCTTCGTTTTGAGCAGAAAGTGCTGGGAAATGTCTCCCCATTTGTCTGGAACAAGGATTGCATGTTATCTGCTTTTACACAGCTCCCAAGCAGGGCCTGGGACTTACCTCGGAGGAAACTTGAAGCATTTTCCCTCACATTCCCCCCTACACACCCTACATTGCCTTTGTTCCATATCTTTTCTGATACAGCCAAGAGAAGCCCTCTGAGCAGCACAGCCACAAGCCACGTTCTCCTCCACCTTACTACGTTCCAATGGCAGGATGGTTTTGAAGGAAGTCAAGGCAGGTGCTTTTGTTAACGCTGCAAGATCACAAGTTTTGTGGCATTCAGATCTTCCTGGTGTCCACTTGTAGCTACTTCTCACCTTGGGCTTTCACTCCATTTCTTTTCCTTGCTGGAGCGGATCTGTGCTTGCAGATACATACCAGCGACTTTTATCAGTTCATGCAAAACAGCAGCAAAGGAAGATGAAGAACACTGCAAATTTTTCCAGTTCAGTAAAACCCGTTGCAAACAGAAAATGGCCAGAAAAAAAAAAAAAATGGGGGGGGGGGGGGGGGGGAGAAAAGGAAAAAAAAGAAAGAAAAAAGAAAAAGAAAACAAAGAAAAAAGATAAAAGAGAAAAAGAAAGAAAAGAAAGAAAAAGAGAAAAAGGGGAAAAGAAAGAAAAGAAAGAAAAAAAGAAAACTAAAGAAAAATAGAAAAGGGGGGAAAGATGGGGGGGAAATCGGAAAGAAAAAAAAAAGAAAGAAAAAGGAAGGAAAAAAAATAAAAAAGGAAAAAAAAAAAAAAAAAGAAAAAAGGAAAAAAAAAAAAAAAAAAAAAAAAAAAAATCGGGGAAAAAAAAAAAAAAAAAAGCTATTATTTTGTTACCGAATAATGCAAAGTACGTTGTCGGCGTGTCAAAGACGTGCCCTGAAATGCCGCCAGCTCCGCCTGGAAATCCACCGGTGCGTGCATCCTTCCCTCTAGTGACCGAACCCAGCACCTACACCCTCCGGGTCAGGATTCCTCCTTACCAGAGCTGAGCCAGGTAGCACCGTCCCGGCTGATGCTCAGCAGCTGGAGGGACACGGGCACGGTGGGCGTCTCTCCCACCATGGGGGGCTTTGGGTGCTTGGTGGCAGCACTCAGGCCTGGAGCACTGCGTGCTGCTCCCCGTCACCACCTGGAATCGGAAGAGCTTTAACCAGAGATCTTCCTTCTGAACAGTCCTACTGCAGAGGCCAAGAATCTGCAGCCTGTGCCTAATGCTCGCATCTCCTTGCCCCTTCCATGGAGCCCCAGCACAGCTAAATCCTGAGGCAAACAGCCCCAAGCATCCACAGCATCCAAGCCACACGCTAGTGTGGTTCAACATCCATGCCCAGCTGCAGAGCAAGGTTCCCTTGGACAGCAGTTCCGTGCAATGATACAGATTTAGTATCGTGCCCCCATCCCAGCCGGCACCATCTCAGGGACCCCCCCTGCAGCAGAGAGCTGTTTGAGCACTGCTATGGGGCTCAGTGCAAGCAACGATGCAGGGCTTGCTTTGTAATGAGAGTCTGATAAAGGGGGGCAAAAGAGAACATGGACACTCCACCCCAAAATCCATGCAGTCCCTTAACTGAGCTCATGAGCACAGTAGGGATGGCACAAATAGTATCAGCTCTGCATAGGGGGATTGGTGCATGGAGCAGAAGGGAACCGCTGGGAGTGTATCTCATTGCTTGGCTTGATCTCCAAACCAATGCCCAGGTCACTGCTGAGTCAGGAAGAGGAGAAAATCACAGCATGGGAAGGGTAGGGGCAGAGTGCATGCACATCCTCATCATTTGCGACAGTGGAGATCTGTTCTCAGAGGCAACACTGAGAAAACACACCTCATTAAGTCCTGTAATCAACACTGCTCTTCCCATCCCTTGTGGGCGAGGGGCTCCAAGCCTGCAGCAACACAGGACTGCAATGCAAGCTGCTGGGCCAGATGATGCAGCCCAAAAACTGTGCTCCCTCCACTCCATGGATGAGCGATGCTGCTCACACACACTTTTTCCCTTTGGGAAGCGCCTGGGAAAACAGCACAACCCTGCAGCAGCGCTGAACCCAAGCCACGGGCTGGGAACTTTCCCTAGCAGAAAAAATGAAACGTGTTTTGTTCAAGATGTGTCTCACCAAGAGGCTTCAGCTCCCTGTGCGAGGTATTGATTTCTGTTGTAAGAGATACCGCCACGTGGCAAGCCCTCGGAGAGAAACTCGGGATAGGATGTGTTGACAGTGGTCCTGTGGAAGATGAAGTCCTTTTTTTTTAGGGGTCAGTGAGGCTGCAGAGCCACAGGGTGATGGATGTTAATGGAAGCACAGCATGGGCACGGGAATGGCCACAAACCCATTCCCAGAGTCCGGGTACAGAGCTCCCCAAGGGCTTGTTTGACCTGAAACTTCAAAACATGAGAAGACCAAGGAAACCAAACTTCAACGTTAGTATTGTTCGCTAACCAAACGTGTGCAGAGAACCACAAAAGGAGAAGCAAAATTCATTGCAAAATTTCCTCTTCCAGGGAAATGGGAGAGCCAACGAGGGCTGCCACAGGAACGTTCCCATCAGTGCCTCCACCCAAAACGAGGAAAGTTGGAGCTGCAACTCGTGCTTGAGCTTGGGGCGGTGGTTTGGGCTGCTCACTGTGCACACCCCACTGCAGCAGAGAGGCAAGCATTCCCTGCAGGCTGGGTTCTTGCCTGGGATCCTGGAGCAGGATTTGGCTCCGAATGGGGCACTGAACTCAAATCCAGAGAGGGGACTCAGCAGCCAAGGTCCCACCTGAGTGCGAGGCGTCGCTTTCGTCATTGCTCACATGAAGAAGGAGCAAGCAGCTATCTGCCTGGGTGGAGTCCCAGCTTTGCCTGCCTTGTTTACCACGACCAAAGCCACCCTGGAGCTCTCTACACAGCGACAAGCGACTTCAAAAATGTGGGCAAGAAACAATTCGGATGGGGTCGTTCGAGCACCGGGTTCCCAAAGAGGACACAAGTCATGGCACCCAACCTCGAGCAGCTCTGCTGGTCCCTGTTTCCTAAAACCACTCTCGCCCTGGATAGTGCAATAAGGTTCTTATCAGAGAAGCAAATGCCTTTCCAGCAGTGAGCTCAAACCTCACAGAAACACCAGCCACTTGTTGTAGCTAATTAGTTGTGTTTTGTGGGAAAGAGCGGGTCAATATTTTAGTTTTCTATGGCCAACTTGACACCACCAAGACAACTTTATGGCTCCGACAAGATTTCCATCTGCCTTGGGAAGGATTCGCTGCCAGAGCAGAGCTCTCCATTTGCCATCTGTGGCAGGGGAGGAGGGAAAAGTCTTTCATCCATTAAACATGAAGGCAGCTTGGGAGACATGCATGGGAAAATGAGCGTGAGCGCCAACCGAGCGCAACAGGGAGCGTGTGGGCAATCAGCTTCCATCACTGCAACTGGGCTGTGCAACCAGCTGGGACCAGGAAAACCTCCCAAGCCTTCCTTGGGAGATGCATGCTCAAGTACTCTACAAATTCCCTCAGTTCCCCTTTTGGAGGTGCCCATTCTGGATCCTCATCCCTGGGTCAGACCCTGCTGCCCAGCCCAGTGATGGATAATGAACCTACAGCCCCAAGGCAGCACCGCCTCTGCAGTCACTTCTGTTAAACCAATAACTTGTGTTATAACAATAACTTGTGTTAACATCACCGTTCCCAGCAAAGTTTTATTACAGACCATAATCAACTCAAAGCAATGCCACGCAGGCTTAAATGGGGATTTAATATGAATTATTTAAGAGAGTCTAATGGGCTGGGAAGTTTAACTGCGAAGAAGTTATCCACAACATTTTGCTGGCTGTAAAAAACGTAAAAATGTTTACGTTTCTTCATACCCTACATGGTCATTTGCTACGTGGTGATTTGCTGAAAGGAAAAGAATGGCAGCGTTTGGGAGTGCCATTTAAACAGGGGGTCTGAAGGAGGGGATGAGCAGCTTGAGGGAGGCTGCTCTGCTAAAAGAGAAATTAAAGGCAGAGAGGAAAACCAAAGCCAGCCCTGGTCTGATTGCAGAAGGGTTTTTGCAGCAGGTGAGGTTTCCCTTCAAGCTTCAGCTCCCAAATTCCTGCAGATGTGAGGGGTTGGGGTTCGGGAAGAGGTCTGCATTTTTCATTGTGAAGGAGGAAAGGCTGAAAACGAGGGAAGTAAATAATGGAGCATCACTCCAGCAACACACAGCAGGTGGGAGCCCGTGGTGCTCCGTGGTTCTGCAAACCCAGACAGGGCTTGCAGGCTGCACAATGCAAAAGCACCGAAAAGCCCTGAACTTGACCCATTTGGAGCTGACAGTGGCCCAGGAATGGTGACACAGCACTGAGCTGCCCATGTGGGCTATGCCATGTGCTCCCATGAGCCACAGTGCCCAAAACCCCGGGAAAACCCAGACCGTGGTCAGAGTGCAGAGCTGCTCTGATGAACCACTGCAATGGGAGATTGCAGGGGCGTGCAAGAAATCAGATGTGGGGGCAAAATAGTATTGGGGGGGGGGGGTCTCTGGGAGAGAAGCAGAGAGATGTGCTCCCCAGAAACAGTTCAGAACCCATGCACAGATGCTACAGCAAAGCTGAAGATCTCTTGCTCCCCAAAAACAAACGACTGAACACAATGAGGGGGGAAAAAAACAAGGAGCAGAGCCATCGCTTCTCTCCCAGTGACAGGAGTACGATGCTGATCCAGCTATGGATTATTTCCCCCCCTCCCCTTCCCACAGCACAGCTTATGACTCAGGGCTTTTAGGGTTTCTCTCTGAGAATGGCGGATGTTTATTCCCCTCCACCTCCAAGCAATCAGCCCTCGCAGTGCTCTCCCATTTACGTGCTGTGTCACACCCAAGTGGGCCCGGCAGCACTTTGCAGATCCGTGATCCATCCCATGTGCAGCGCTTCTGCCTTCCACTGAAACAGCCAAGGAGCAACTAAAAGCCACACACACGCTGCCTAACTGATGGGAAGGGCTGCTACTCGCTTCTGTTTGAATCTGATTAAGGACAGAACGCTTCATTTCCTCCACAAACAGCTATGAATCTCCTGCCCCCAAATAATCCAGCACCGCAAGCCGCATAATAACTCTGGGTTTGAAAAGATGCAAAACAAGGCAATAATGGGCAAACCATCACCCAGCAATGACAGCAGGTTGCATTTGCATGCTGTGCGTTTGCATACAGCTGATGCACACTGTGGTATTTGCACACAGTTGCATTTGCACACTGTGGTA
>NC_034434.1:706857-725164 GCF_002078875.1 Numida meleagris | reverse complement strand
GCAGTTGCATTTGCACACTGTGGTATTTGCACACAGTTGCATTTGCACACTGTGGTAGTTGCATGCAGTTGCATTTGCACTCCACGGCATTTGCCTGCAGTTGCATTTGCATGCTGTGGCATTTGCATGCAATTCTATTGCATGCCATGGCATTCGTACGCTATGGCACTTGCTTGTCAGGGCCCACAGGTGATGGAGGTTGCTGTGCTGCTCAAACCAGCTCAGGAGCTGTGGCATTAGCGCTGGAAGTTAACCCACATATCACACTGAGATGCAATTTGCCCCCCCTGTGCAATGGAGCAGCCGTTGCCCTTAGACCCCACCACCTCCCTCTGCACTGTCCCCTTGTCGCAGCCATGCCATGCATTGCCCTGACTTCAAAAGCCGGTGGGGACAGAAATCAATGGCTCTTGTTGGAGAAGGCAATTAGCTGAGCGCATTAATGACATCCTCTATGCCTCTACGCGATGCTACCAAGAGCTGTGAGCACCGAGAGCTTTCCCTGTGTCCCAAAGGGCAGAAGGCCGGTTCTTAAGGGCAAAACCCATTGAACCCCACAGCTTCTCCTGAAGCTTTAAATCCCTGCAGCTCCTCCAACAGCCAGCACGGCTGGCAGGGGAAGCAGTAAATGAAATAAGATACTCTGCAGAGTTTATTTGCTACTGCTTTTGCCATAAAGCACGGCTTAAATTTCACTTCACCCGCTTTCTTGCTTAAATGAAGACTCATCTTCAGCTTCAATCTGCCTAACTGCTCCTTTCCCACTTATTTTTTACTGCCTCCAACACTTCTCTCACCTTCGCTTATTGGCTGCCAGTAAAAGTGCCGGAGAAGCGCCTTTGGGGAAAACTTTCTCCACTAAAAGAGGTGGATTTGAACCAAGCAGAAGCTGCAGGCATTTCTGCAGCAGCTCACCTCCAGGTGAGATGGGGTCTTGCTCCCCATGGCCACCACCTGGCTCCCTGGTAGCAATGTGCTGCACTCCCAGCCCTGACTGCTGCAGCCCCATCCCCTCTATGTGATCTCCCCCTCTCTTCCCCTATGGCCACATTCATTCCCCACAGGGTGGCTCAGCCCCATCCCTCTGCAGGGCCCATCTTTCAGCACATGTCTGCTAACGAGCTTCCAGGTGTACGGCTATGTGCAGAGAGCCATTAGCAAACAGCTCTAATTACTGCATGGATGCCACATGCCACCTGGGGCTGGTGACAAAAACACAGAGAGCAAAGCCAAGCTATGCAGGGCACACCGAGCTGGAGAGCAGGGTGGTATTTATCCCCCCAAATTGGGCCAGCAGTATGCAGCACTGCGAAAATTGCTTTTCTCTTTTTTTCTTTTTTTGCTACAGCAAGGAGGAAAGAAGAAAAAAATCCCACAGCAGCAGCCAGGCTCACAAGCTGCTCGGTCTTTCGGTTCGAAGCAGGATTTCCTGCTCACAAAGCAAACCTGGTGCCCAAGTGCTGTGTTTGCTGCAGCCCCTGGGCCACACAAGGCCCTGCCACGGGGATGCTCAATGGGTGCCCTTGGCCAAGGCTGGGATCACCCAGGAGGAGCAGGATGCCTCATCCTGGGGTGCATTTCTCATCTCCTTCTTGCAGAGTTCAGCTCTACGCCTGCCCTCAGCACACAGCAATGTTTCTTTGCATTATGGCACTGCTAAGCTTCTTCCCTCACTTGCTGCCACACTGGCATCTTGGTGCACTCATACCCTGCCTTGGATTAATCCTCATCTGCTTATCGATGGATGCTGTAAGCACCTCTGGGTCCATGCCCCTCACAGCAGTGCTCCAACCCTCCTCCAGCCCTCAAGGACTCGCACCATGCCTGCTATCTCCTGCCCAGGCAAGGCATCATGCCCGAGCTGCAATGAGCTTTAGATATTCCTTTGAGGCCATGCCACGGGCTTGGGGTTGCACCTAAGGATGATGGAAGCCCACCAGCCCCACATGGCCATGGTTGGATGGCTACTCCTGGGATGCTCTTGGGGTTTTTGCACCTTTTTTATTGTCTTAAGAGACCCAGGAAAGTTCAGATAGGTTTTCCCCTGACTATCCCCTGATAGGATTTCCCCTTGCCCAAGAAGTTGTGGGTGCCCCACTCCTGGAGGTGTTTAAGGCCAGTTATGTGGGGCACTGGCAATCTGATTTAGTGCTTCATCTACCAGTTGGCAACCCTGCATGTGGCAGGGGGGTTGGAACTCGATGATTCTTGAGGTCCCTTCCAACCCAACCCATTCTATGACTCTATGACAAACATGCTGTTTTTCCACCCAATAAGTCAAGATCTTTTCTGCAGAAAGCCATGCTTTTTAAGGAAACATCTCCTCAGGAGCTCCCCACAGCCCTGACCTGAGATCTTGTTTGTTTTCTCTACAAGAAGTGCCCCATAAACTTACTCTTGCTGAGCCGGATATGCTCAGTGTCACCTTTCCCATTTTCTTGCCATGATCAAGAATCAATTTCTGCATATAGCACTGGCTTTTTGCAGGAAGGGCTCACCATGCCCTTGTGCTAGCAATTCAGAATAAGGGAAAACTGAGGCTTTTCACTGGGGGGGCTTTGGTGAAAATTTGGCCATGTGTTAATTCGGAGGATTTCAGCTGGCAGCCCTCACCCAGGCAGATCCTTCCTATTGGAAGGGATTCACTCTGAGACTTCTACCTGCAATGCCAGAACAACACACACTTCATTACTGCCTCCTCCCCAAGGAAGGTTATTTCAGCCATTAGGTGAAAACCCTGAACACCTGATGAATTTTTACGTGCCTCCAGGACCACAGCAAAGGCTCTTTTCACAACATTTCCACACCTTTATTTTCCTTCATTTTATTTCCTTGGGAGGGGAAAAAAAAAAAATAATAACACGGCTGAGCTGTATTCGTTTTGCTATTACCAAGCAAGGCGTTCAGCCTGTGCATTTGTCTGACTACTTTTCTAATCAAGCTAACCCCAAGAGCCAGCAAACCTGCCAGCAGCCTGCCTTGGGTTCAGTCGGTACAAATTAGACCAAGGCTAAAGGAAGATTAACGTGACAAAAGTACGTGTCATCTTTGAAAATCACGGGTTGAGCAAGAGCAGCAGAGCCATGCAGTGTCCCCGAGCAGAAACTCCAGCAGAACGGGGCTGTTTTTAATTAGACGCTCTGATTTGTATTTACAGTGAGGAAGAAGAAAGTGGTTGCTTCGTGCAAAGATCACACAACACTGAGCAAGCAACGTCGGCATCCCAGCACCTTTCTATGCTAGTGCCCTGGCCAGATGATCAAAGTGCTGCAAGACCCGAAGGGCTTCCTCCAATGCATCCACAGAGCAAATTCCTCTGGGAGTTGGTGCAGAGATTGCACTGCACCTTGCAAAGATGGGCGCAGCGCAATGGGCACAGAAAGAGCTGGGCACAGTGGATATGGACAGAGGTGGGGACAACGGGCATGGACGGAGCTGGGCACAAGGATATGAACAGAGATGGGTGCAGCACAATGGGCATGGACAGAGCTGGGCACAGCATAAAGGGCATGTACAGGGATGGGTACAATAGGCACTATAGGCACAGATAGAGTGGGGCACTGTGGGTAGGGACAGAGCTGGGCACAGCACAGTGGGCATGGACAGAGCTGGGGACAATAGATATGGACAGAGCTGAGCACAGCACAATGGGCACAGACAGAGCTGGGCACAATGGCATGGATGGAGCTGGGCACAGTGGGTGTAGACAGAGATGGGCACAGTGGGCATGGACAGAGCTGAACTCAGTGGATATGGACAGATCTGAGTACAATGGGCATGGACAGAACTGGGTACAACGGATATGGACAGAGCTGGACACAAGTGTATGGACAGAGCTGGGCACAGCACAATGGGTATGGACAGAGCTGGGCACAGCACAATGGGTATGGACAGAGCTGGGCACAGTGAGCATGGCCAAAGCTGCTGGTGTAGGAGAAAGAATTTGAGAAATAATGGAAGATTTGAGGATAGCTATGTTCCCTAAGAAGGTTTTACTTGTAAAGAAGAACAGATGGAGGGAGAGGCAGAGAAGGAGTTTGTAAGAGATTTAAAAGTAAGCCAGTCCTGTGAATACAGGTTTTACAAGGCTCTTTAATAAAAACCAGAAAGCCTTGAGATGTAGCAATAAAAACCGACCACATAACCTACAAATAGCTTCTGGGGGAGATGATTATAGTGCCAGGAAAAGTAATGTGTATATGTCGATGGATAGAAACCCCAGAAAGACAAATAAAAGCCTCAGAGAACGAGCCAGGGATAGTTTATGAACTGAAAAGGAAGAGAGTTTTGGGTCATCCATGCTTAGCTGTGAGCCCAGACACTGGGCAGCCACTCAGCAAAACCCCCAAAGCAGCCACCCTGAGGCTTAAACACTCTTTGGTGAGCAACCGGGAAGGTCTGGGCAGGAACTGGAGTAACTGGAAACAGATGGGATTGAGCAGTGCTGCCTGAGAGCATCTCCACGCTCAAGGCTGCGTAGCCCAAAGGTGGTGGGAAAGTTTCATGCGAATCCTACAGCAAAACCGTGTTTGAACCCGGACCTCCTGCAAAGACCTTGCACCTCCCAACTCCCAGCTGGAAACCAAAAAAGCCCCAAATAATTAATTCCTCTCAGCGGGGGAAGTACAATAAACAATCGCGTTCTCATTGAGATTCAACCAGAGATTTTTTTTCCCCCTGATATTTCAGCCGGAAAAACCATTGTTCTTGCAGAACAATGTGCTTGTTTATGGATTCCAGCAAGAGGGAACAGCAGAGCTAATGGAGCACGGGGGCACAAAATACAAGCGCTGCAGAACAGCAGTGAACTGAGGGAAGTCAGAAAGTGCCCAGCACTGAGAAAGAAGTTCAGAAGCCCTCCCAGTATGGCATGGTGAAGCTGAGGGCTCAGACGTGGTCTGCCTATCTTCACCGAACCTCAAGCAGCTGTGGTAATAAAAAGAGCTGGGGAGGGAGAAAAAGTGCAAGGAAAAGTGGTAGAAGGATGGGAACAGACACTGAGGAGAAAGAGAATTGGGAGTACATGAGTTTGTGGCCACACAAAGGAGGAAAAATAACGTTAGCCCTGCACTCAAGATGAGTTTCCTCTTGGAGCCAATCAACTGCATCACCCACAGCCGTGGCTGGTGCCATGTGCCCCAGTGTCCCGGAGAAGCTCAAACCCTCCCTGACTCCACAGGAGGGGTGGATATCTTCTGGGGAAAAAAACAGTGCTGCCCATTGACGAGCCTGGAAACGGAGAACAGCTTTTTCCATTTACGGATTAGAAAGTCAAAGGTGTTGGTTTCACCAACACGAGTCAGCCCCACCGAGGGTTGGGATGCACAGATTTCAGGGCAAAAAAAACCCACCGGATCAGAGTGTGTTTTAGTAAATGCAAAGATTAATCGGTTTCTGTCATCTTCCAAAGGAAATCATCACTTTTAGGGTATGACCTACGCAGCCAGACCTCTGTGCTAAAGGCCAGCGCACACTGTATTGCTTTCCCACCCCAGTCAGTGTCTTCACATCCTCACACGAAGCACGAATTCCTCAGAAGAGCTGAGTCAGGTCACAGATTAGTTTCATTATTATGCATCTTTATCCAAAATGGTTCTCTGCAGATGGGAACGCAGTCACTGGGGAGATCTCATGCAATTAACTGGTTTTGCTGAGAATTTAATCAGTTTTGCTGCACAAACTGGCTCCTGAGGTTAGACCTCTGCAGTTGGATCTATGCGAACCTGCCAGTGGTTAGGAGACTCCTTCGTAGGCTCTTGGGGGATGAACAACTGGTTTTCATTTGTATGACAGGTGTCAATCCACAATGGCCCTAAAACATCTGGCACACTCCCTTCCTTGGCCAGATCCCAGTGCCATCCCTTCGCTGATTGACTGAGCTGCTCTGAGGGCACCCAACAACCAGAGGATGCTCCTCCAGGTGCAGGAGCATCTCTGATGGTTCCACCAAGTCTTTGTCCTGTCACTGCTCTGCCTGCATGTGGAGATGGTGTTTCCTCAACAAGGACATCTGAGCTGTGAGGTTTTGGATCCAGCTGTGGCCAGATGTGATGCTTTGGTTGATGCTACTCAAGGTACAGAGGTCATGGTCCTCACCTGCTCCCTTATCAGATGGTAGATCCAAAATCTCTTAGCTAGTGTAAGAACTACTCTTTCTTACGTCCCTAAGCACAGAAATGTCCACCCCAATGAACACACATGAAACCAGCAGAAGACAGAGCTGTGGTCCCACCCCTGTGATCCCATCCTACTGACCCACGATGTCTCAGTGTCCATAAAAGCAAGGGCAAACTGTTCAAAACCAGCTAAACTTTCTCTTTCCTGGATGGACTTCACTCAGATGCTCAGCAAAGCTGCAGTAATCATGATGGATAAGAGGGAAATTTGGTAAAGAAACACTTCATAAATCAAGACAATTAAAAAGAAGAAGAAAGCATTCAAAGCATAAGTAACCCTGATTTTAAACCACACTACATTTTTGGGCTGTTTGTTTGCAAGCACCCTGAAGACAATGGCTCTGCACGACATTAATTTTCGTTACAAAGCTCCAGGCAGTGAATCAATTTTACCTGGGTTACATTCAGCTCCAACAAAAAAAGGAGCAGCGGTGAAACACCCTGACTGCTGCAGGGGCAGGTGGTGCAGAGCTGCCTGGCTCATCATGTCACCAAGCCCCTCCACACCCATTTATTTTGCAACCAGCTGCTCTCAGATGCTAAAATCCCTGTTTTCCAATGAGTTTTCCCTGGGAAGATCCTGTGCCTTTTGCATCTGCTGTTGGGAAAGGCTGAGACCACACAGAGCTGCTGCACACCCTGGGGAGATATGTGAGCTCCCTGCAGGATTTGCTGTTTGCCTTCATGTGAGAGAGCTTCAGATTAGGTTGACTCATGGTTCTATGATTCGATGGTTCTATGATTCTATGGTTCTGTGGTTCCATGGTTCTGTGATTCTATGGTTCTGTGGTTCTACCATCATATGGTTCTTTGGTTCTACCATCATATGGTTCTATGGATCTATGGTTCTGTGGTTCTATGATTCTGTGACTTTGTGGTTCTATGGTTCCATGATTCTATGGTTCCATGGTCCTATGGTTCCATGCTTCTATGGCTTCATGTTTCTATGGTTCTATGATTCTACGGTTCTGTGGTTCTATGGTTCTATGACCCGTCCCTTTGCTCTGACCCTATTCACACTCAGGGCTATTACCAGCTCAACACAAACCAAAATAATTCATATATCCTAAGCTGTAAAAACCAAGTGCAGAAGTGAGCTGCAGATGTTTAGGCACAACCACATGGCTCATGTTGATCGGTAAAACCAAGGAAGGGAGAGTGAGATCTGTACAAGGTTGTACCAAAAACTGATGATTTTGCCTCACTTCCAGGGCACCCACTGCTTTCCCAGGATCCTGGTGATGATGAGAGGAGAGTAGAGACCAGCTTTGGAAAGTCCCATGCTAGTAATTCTGTTTAATAATGCCATAAAGGAGAGGTAACCCCCCAAACAGGGTAAAAAGCACACATTCCTGTGCATTAGCATTATTCCCCTCTTTCAGCATGAGTGGAAAAAAAAATTCAATGTCTGCATTTCCATTCCTGCAAACACACAGATCCCAGGGAAAGCCTCGGCACACAGCATGCAGAGCTCTCCCTTTCAAACCCATCTGTCTTTAGCACAGGGAACGGATGCTCCAGGTGATCAAACACCTTTCTGGTCCAGGAGCAAAACAGATTGGGCTAAGCAAGACAATGCAGCTGGCATGCTTCTGGTGAAGTTGCTGTGATAAAGCAGTGAGGGCACAGCAAGTCGTGAGGCACCCAACAAGCTGCAAGGGTGGTTTCCAAGCCTGCAGCATCCTGGGTCTGTTAGCATGCTCTGGAAGCTGCCCCTTGGCAATGGTAGCAAAGCAACCAGCCCCACTGGGCCACGTTTGGATTAGGGTTAGGCATCCATCTTTCCAAAGCATGGTCCATCTGTGGGGAAACAGTTTTTCCACTTCTAGCTGGTCCAGGCCATGCAAAGCAATACTAGCTTTTGCAAGGACGTTGCTAGCATGGAAATACCTCCAAAGCATCCTGCTGCAGAAGGGTGCTGCTCTCACGCCAGGTGCCTGGAGCAGACTTGGTGCCTTATCCCCAGCTGCTGTTCCACCGGTGTCCCACCTGGCTGCACCATGCCCATGCAGGGCTGGGGATGTTTGGATGCAGCTGGGGGGAGCTGCAGGAGCCCAGACTGGCCCATCTAAATGGGAATGTTCCTCTGGATATCATCCCGAGTCAGTGAGCCCTCCCTGAGCCCTGCTTAGGGATCTTTGATCTGTGCTGAGCTCAAAGCAGAGGAAAACCAACACAAAAACCCAATGATTTATCCCATCAGCGTCTGAACTGATCACTGGGGAGAAAAGAAAAAAAGAAAAAGAGCTGGGATTAGGGGCTTAATGAGGGTGAGCACTGATTGCAGTGTCTCCGATTCTCTTTGTAACTGTCGCGCTGGTAGAGCTGCTGCGGAGTTACGCCGATCTTAACGTTATGCTCTATCCCTCACAGCAGCATTAGCAGCCCCAGGGGCCGCATTAAGCTCCAATCTCTGGCTGATGGCAAGGCTCGGCCGATCCCAACTGCAGCAAGCAGCCCATGCACGGGGCAAGCAGAACAGCAAGCCTGCTGCCAGCACGGCGCTGCATCCTCATCAGCATCCTCCAGCATCGTCCCCCGCTTGCATCCAAGCACGCCTTAGGGAAATAAGCTCTTGGCCAAAAGGCAAACCTGCAACGCAGCCCCAGCACTCTCCCTCCTGGGGGCAGGACCTGTGTTCAAGCTCTGCAGCCCTAGCAGTACCAAGATATACGGATGTCGGCTGCCTTGGCTTTGTCTCCTAATTTAGCGGTTCCATCAAAAATGTAATTAAGTTTGTCTGCCGTGATTTGTTCTTAATAAACCCGAGCTGCTCGCGGTTCTGCTATCCTCTCGGTGTTTATAGCGGTTAATATTTGCCCAGCAAATTTGCTGGGATTTGAAACGAGATTTCTATAAACTTGTGTATAATATCTAATTAATAAACAATACCAATGCGCAAGAGGAAGAAAATGAGCAAGGCCCGGCGCTCAGACTTTGTGAACTCATTAATTCTGCCATCGCTCCGCTCTGTGGGGGTGGGATCCCGTGCCCTGGGCTCACCAATCTCCTCCTGCACCACTGCACAGATCACAGCATCCCCGCACATGCTGCCATGCCTGGAAGCCTCCATGAGCATCTTCAGAGCTGCAGAAGGTCACTGGCTCCTTTAGAGATTGATTTCTGGAGAAACCAAGTGCATCAATGGCCAAAAGGCTCTAGTTTATGAAAATCATTCGTTCCGTCGTACATTCAAATTAATGTCAATATTGGGTGACCGCATATTGTGGGAGGAGATGAAAAGACCCAAAACCAAAAGTCAAAAAGGACAGCAAATTACAGGAGGAGGGCTTTGGTTTGCTCAGAAATGTCAGAAATTAGGGTTATATTCTGTTCTGATTGAAAGGTGGCACTCATGTGGGTGCTCTGCATGCCCAGCCTGGCGCTCTCTGTGTGTGGGGTGGGCATGGGGACGAGGAGAGGTGGGCAAAGCATGGAGCCAAGCTTCAAGGCTAATCTGTAGGAGCAAGGGTACCTCCCCACTAAGAAAAACTTCTACCCCTGTGAGCTCCTCCATGGGGCAGAGCAACGGCCGTCCCCACACTGTGATGGTTTGCCCCCAAATCCCACAGACCCAGCAATCCCCTGCAGCCCCCTCCCCATCACCTGTCCCAGGGGACTCTGCTCCATGGTCTCCTGGCAGCCCCTGCGCGCCGTTCCCCACTCTGCTGCATTTAGAGCTGCTTTCCTCCTACAAAGTAGATGTTTACAGTTTGTAATGGTGTTCCAATTATGAGCTGGGAAAGCACCTGGAATCGAGCCTGTCTCTGTTATTTATGGGCAATGTAATCCTAACCCAATAGATACCTCTCATGAAGAAAGCTAACGTTTTTCACCAGAGTGCTGAAAGCAATACCTCACGCTAATAGAGCCTGTTATCAGAGGGAAGGAAGCCTCCACAGCCACTCACTGCCTCCCCAGAGAAGAGCATCTCGCAGCACAGGGATCCAGAGGTCTCGATCATAAAGCAGCATCCTCCCCGTGCTAACAGCATCTCTCCATTTCCCTCGTGCTGCTCTGGTCTCAGCTGGGAGCGCATGCAACTGGAAATTGTTTCACACCTCCCAGATACTCCAGCCTTGCTGCCTGCTTCCCCAAGGGGAGCTGGTCCTCGTGCTGCAGGGGTGAAGGATGCTCGGGCCAGCTGAGCCAGGTGGTTCCTGGGACACCGAGGGTGCCCAAAATCTAAGGCATCACCTGGCTGCCTGCATTGCTCCCCATCTGTGGGGTGCCTGCTGGATGGTGACGCCAGGACTCATAGAACCATAGAGCCATCGAATTGTGGAAACATTAAGGCTGGAAAATACCTCTAAGATCATCAAGCCCAACCACCATGCCCACACATCCCACAGTGCCACATCCACCAGCAGGCCCCAGCTTGGGGGTATTTAGCCTCGTCTTGGTCTGTCTGCACAGACTGTTCCAGGGCAGAGTCCTCCAAGCATCCTCTCCAGGATGCCCAGTCTGATGGGCCTCCAGCCCAGAGAATATCCGCGTATGTAAAATATCATTGCAGCTCATGAAAGTCCACTGGGAGCTAAATGCTTGAGCAAACCCACTCCACTGTCCTCAGCTCTCTTCCCTCTGCGAGGAGAGCAGCGCTGCCAGGGCAGTCGGCTTCATCTCTCTCTTGATGACCTTGATTTTGCGTGACAAGCTGCATACTTAATTAATTAAGGGAAAAAAAAACCCTCTCCGTTCCATCTAAAAGGCCATTATTTTAATTTTGACAGGTAATTACAAGAGAAGAAATGATAAATCTTCCTGAACGCTGTTTGTCTTTAGCGGAGGCATTAATTATGGATGCTCGAACGCTATGGCTGAAGACGTGTCGATGGGTGAAGAAGGACTCAGGACCATCTCGAGCGTGACTTTCTGGTGGGCAGCCCCAGCGCTGTGGATTTCTGTATTCCACACTGAAGAAAGGATCATGCTCTTCTGAAGCTCCATAGCAAGAGGAAGGGATTGAGGCAGCGGAATAAAACTCCCTAGAAGCTCATAGTGGCATGACACACTTGGCCTCCGGAACTCATTGCCATCATAGATCATCCAGCAGCATTTAAAAGGGGTTGTCATTTTAGGCAGATAAGAAAATCCAGAGCTGTATCCAAGGGAAAAAATAAAGAACCAGAACCGCCTGCAAACTGTCTGATCTCTCATGGTTTAGTGTGTTCAGGCCCTTAAATCTGCAGATCCCTTGGTGACACCAGCTCCTCCCTGTGTCCTCTGGAAGAGATCAACACCGTTGGTGATCGTTGGCCATTGGGCTGATCCCAAACTCAGCATCTAATGGCCAACTGCTGCCCATGTTCCCTTTGGAGCAGGCATTAATCTGGGTTGCTGCTCTCTACCCAACCAACAAACCTCTGCCGAAGCTGTAGGATCTCCGTCAGCCCTTGGGCCACTCTACGCTTTGATGGGGTTTGATGAGGAGAACCAAGGGGTCCCACCGCAGCGTGACCTGCGTGGGAAGGGGTTTTCACTGCTCCCTCTGCCTCGGTGCTCTCAGTCCATTGCTCACAAAGACCCCAGGCACAAAAACCATGGGATCTTGTTGTGTTGCTCCTGGTAAAACTGTTAACCCTGAGAGCAAATGATAACTCCTGGAGCCAGAAAGCAAGCAAAGCGCTTGAACTCCCCACCTGAACATCCCAGGTGTAGGGGGGAGCACAGGGATCCCTTTGCTCCCCATTGAACTTCAACCAGCTGGAGATGAGACACCGCTGTCCTCATGTTCCCATGCCCCGAGGCTTGCCAAAATGCTGGCACGCCATCACAAAGTGGTTTTAAGCTGCCGTGGTGCAGCTATTAGTTGCTTATCACGTCCCATGCAATGGGATGAGCAACAGCAATGCAGACACGGTGACAGCAGGATACTGGGGGCAGACTCCTGGAGCAGCTGCCAGGCAGACAGTGGCCTCCCACCCCACTCCTGTTCCCAGCCTTTTGGCTTTCGGTGATTTCCTGCCTCTCTATGAATAAGCAAAAGCACTCAGTGCATCTGGAAGTGTCGTTAGCAGGGTCGTTTGCACACGCTGGAGTTGCAACTATCATTAAGAGGGCGATTTGTAAAGATGAGCAGTAAGTCAATTAGGTGTGACAGGACATTAAAAGCAGTGCCCGACTGCAGAGGGGAGCTGACAGGCAGCTCACATCCCCAGTGCTGGCTGCCTCCTGCTTTGGCCCATCTGCCCATAAAGTCCACATTCAGCAGAAGGATTTAGGTTGTTCTCTGCAACCCAAGCTGGCAGCTGCTCCAGTAATTATGCAGTGCTAGTCTGAAGCATGTGGCGGGGCCCTTGGTGCTCCGGGGGGATGCTGGCACCAGGATAAAGAACCCAGCAGCATCCCATCACCACTGAGTGATGGAGAGGGGCTCAGCTTGTGGAGATCTGCTGGACATAGACAGGAGCCTGGAGCATGCTGCCAGAGCACATTGATGCCAGCATTCATCCCTGCTGAATGTTGGGGGGGGATTTATCTCGTCCTGGAGAAAGCTGGAGAAATGAGCCAGCTTTGGCAGGCTGACCATGGGTTTGGGTGCAGCCCCAAGGAAATCCAGGCTGGTGGAATGGGGAGCGTGGCACTCTAAGAGGGTACCTGCACCCCTTCAGCACCTATTGAAGACCTGTCCTCCTGTGCCATTGCCACAAAGGGTTTTGCCTCCTGGTTTGGAGTGCCAAATTCCCAGTTCTACCAGAAAGCTGAGCTCCCAGCCACCCCAAACGAAGCCTCCTTGCCCCTCCAGAAGCCGTACAACATCAGGTTCCCATGTTTTCCTTGCCAGAGGGCAGGCACGGCATGAAGGCATCCCAGCAAGCTGGGCTGGAGCCAGGCTCCTGCACGAAACACAAACCCCTCCACTGAGCAACCTGCAGAGCACCGAGGGCTCCAGAGCACAGCTGTCAGGCACACGCATCTCCCGTGCATTCACCCAAAAGAAATCACATCCCAAATGCACTGGAAGGGGCCGTGCAGGCTTTGTATGTGCCCAGGAGGAGACCTCTGGGTACCCATGGAGGTGCCCTGGGGGGTGGTCACAGTGCCCCACAGTTATTAACACAGCAAAGGATGCGCTGCCAAAAGAAAGCATCCCCAGCTGCTTAGTCTCACCTAGAGCCGCTTTGTTGTTCTTTGAGCAGCCTCGGACAGAAGCAAAGAATAAATCCAAATTATTAAAGCCCTTAATCACTTCTTGTCATCAAGCACGGAGAGAACGGATGGGGACGGGAGCAGCAGGGACAGCCATGGAACGAGCCACCAGGGCTGGTCTCCCACAGATCCTGGCCACCACCTGGCTGCCCACAGCAGGTCCATGAGGCTCCTGGGCACTTTCTGGTCCCCATCCCACTCCATCTTCCCTTGTAAGCATCGTGGGGCCAGCAGTGCCGCTCTGTGAGGAGCACTGAAGATGGCGAGGCATATTACTATGGTAACGAGACTGTCACGTACCTGAGACAGACCAGGAGGATAAGACCTCCATAAAAAGGGTAGAGAGGTGCAGAGGAATGGGAGGCTTATCCTAACCCAGGAGCAGGCACCAGGTGGACTGGTGGGTGAGATAAAGCTGATGGCGTGGGAGAGCTCTGCTGGGAGCTCAGAAGGGACAGACAGACAGACGGACAGACACAGGGCACCCCAGTGTGGCTCCACCAGGTGGGAGAGCAGCAAGCACTAGGGAGGTGGTGTCCCCGAGGTGACCTGCTGCAGAGCACCCTCATGCAGCCTGGGTAACCCCTTGAGTGCACAGGAAAGCCCACTTCTCCCCTAGGAGACCTGCACACACAGTGCACCACTCTCCCTGCCTGAAGCCTCATTTCTCACCCCTTCCCTCTCCCCCCTGGGTGACTCTGTCCTCCAGAGATGCTCACACTGGAATCAAGTCACCTGGCAGCCTTCTTTTTGAGGGGCTGAACAGCACAAACTCCTTCCTCCCCCCCCCCCATCAGATGCTTTCTCCTGTTCATCCCTCACTGCTGGAGAAAAGAGCCCATCCTGCACCCCCTCCCGGTGTGAGATGTGTAGCAAGTTGGTTCAATCCCCTTTGCCTGCACAGAACTGCTCACACAGGTGCCCCAGGATTCGCAGAGGGGCATTTTTTATCATTTACTCATCAAAGCCCTTCCGATCCCTTAATGAGATGCAATTCAAGGCTGTTTGAAGAAGCAGAACAGCATCGGCAGCTTCTGTAACAATCGACACAAAAGCGTCTTCCAAGTGCCTCTTTTATGTGGTTTTGCCCATCATCGTGGCAGGGAGATAAAGTTCTGTAATTTATTTCCGCTAATACAGTCAGACGGCAATTGATGCTTTTATGAGGGTGACTATGTCTCTGGGTTGTACTGATGTTTATAGGCTGGTAAATTTGATTTATACAGAGCAGCCAGCGCTGCTATTGGTGAAGACACAGTGTTTCCAGGAGAGCTAATACGATTTGCATTGATTAGATTAATAACAATTAAGCAGAGCACAGATGGGTGATTTCCACCCGCTCCAGCCCCAGCAGATGAAGGTGCTCTTTGGTTTCGCAGGTGTTGGGCTCACACCAGAAGGGATTTTGTTGCTCTTGCTTGGCTGGGCATCCCAAGAAGTGGCAAGGAAAGCAGCTGTGCTCACACAGGAGGAATTGCTGACTCCCAGAGCGGTGTGATTTAATGGGAAGGGCGTGCAGCAGGGTGCAGGACATCTTCGGGATGTCTGCTCGCTGGGGAAAGGTGCAGGGGGACTTTATGGCCGCAGCAGCTCCGCTTGCAGCCACAAACCATCCCATCACAGCGGAGTTCCAGTGCCCTCTTGTGCCCAAAGGGTTTATGGAGGGGTCGATGTTTCCATGTCTCTCCGGTGGTAATTTTGGGAAGAGAGGGGGAGGTTCTGCATTGGGATCAGCAGCCCCAGCACGCTCCATAGTCAGTGCTATCCCATGAAGGGAGAAAACCTCACCGAAAGACTGATTTAATCTCATTAAATACCGAGTGCCTGGGAAGGCAGGTGGTGATTGGAGCAGTGTGGGGCAGCCCATTGCTTAGGATAGGGCTGGAAATGATGCTGAGGACCAATCAAGGGGCCTTGCCACTGAGGTCCCCATCCCTGTACCCGGGACACTCAGCATTAAGCAGCACCTTAAGCTGATACTCTCAGATCATCTTGGCTGATACTTCTGGAAAACAAAGGATGTGTCCCAGCTCCGTCCTGCAGTATCCAGCAGCCTTTGCCCCCAAGCCATGGGGATGGAAGGGTCCGAGGGGGACCATCCCCAGGCTCCAGGCAGCGTGACCCAAGCAGAGCCCACCCGAAACCCTTCTCACAGGGATGGAGGCTCCAGAGCCAACCTGAAAGCCTACAACCACCGAGTGACGGTGAAATCTGACAACAAACCCAACCTCATCGCAGCCCAGAGAAGGTTCAGCTTGGAGCCATCTTCCCAGCACCAGTTTAACTCCCCCTGATGGGGAAACCTTCCCCATGTAGGTAAGGAAGACCTGGGTTCTGGCTGATAACTCAAAGCCTCATTGCACACTTGGCTTCTTGCACACACACCGATGCGGTGGGAGGTGTGGGGTCCGACCCACTGGGACAGGCTGGATGAATCTCGGTATTTTTGGTCACATTTGTGATGGATGTGACCTGTTCGCCACCCGAGCAGCAGAGATTGGCCCAGAGCTTTGTGCAATGCATTCTGCTTCCCGAGCAAACATCCCTGCAGGCCAGGAAGAGCTGCAGCCCCCAACTCCGGCCCTTCTGTGCAACACGAGCTGGGGAACCACTGGTGGGTGAGAAAAGCAATGCAGGTGCTGGAAACGTGTTCTTTCGTTTGTTCTAGCTCTCCTGAACTCTCCTCCTGCATGCACTGCCCCAGTCAGATTCGCTGCTCTCTGGATGCTTGTGCACATTCCTTCAGTCATCCTGGCTTTTCCTGGCCCGCTCAGTAGATGCTGTTCCTCCCTGCTGCTTCCCTTCCCAACCCGCCTGTCCCTCCACCTCCCAGGAGTAGCGCTGATAAGCTCACCATCTCCCTTCCATCCCCAACAGCAGAAGTTGGCCAGCAGCATGGATTTGCAATTTATACGTTAATCGTTATCCGCCTCCAGGGACCGCGCTGACCTCCAGAAAGGGAGGTGTCATTGACAAACAGGCAATGGATGCTCCCAGTTTCCATCCAGGGAGGAAGTTTCCATGATGGGTGCAAACGGCACAGTGCTCACTGATGGGGGTCTCACTAATTAAGCATCACCCTGTGCCACGTGACAGGGAAAAGAAGCCGGGATAATTATCCTTCCTCCGAGAAGGTCCTTAAAGCAGCGTGCTCTGCGTTCTGACCCTGTGCTAATGATGTGCCATCTGATGGGAGAGTGGAAAAGGGGAAAATCCAAAGAGGAATTCTAGCCAAGTAAGAGTCGGTGCTCATCACACGAGGAGCTGGAATCAGTGCTGCAGTAATGGGAGCAATGAGCGCGGTGCTGGGAGGCACTGGTCTGCCCCCAGTGTGAGCACAAATGTGCATACGGACACGCACGTGTACACACACATCTACACACATCTATACATGCACACATCATGCAAACACGGGTGCACACACACAGGCACAAATACACGCACATAACACAAGGAAACGTGCATATGTGCACGCATGTGCACACACACATCTACACACATACACACGCACACGCTCGCACACACATGTCCACACGCGTGTTTGCAAATGCACACACTCCTCCACATGCCTGCACAGGCAAATGCATGTGCACTCGGTTTGTGTGCAACACGTGAACACAAACACATGGTCATGCACACTCAGGTGCATGTGTGCTAACACACGCTTGCACACTCATGCTTGCAAAGCAACATGCCTGCGCATGCACAGTGCACGCAAGCATGTACACTTGTACACACATGCAAACACATGTGCACACACTTAGATGCATGTATGCATGTACACACACGTGCACACATGTACACATATGCAATCACATGCACACACATATACACATGCACATATGTGTACATGCATACACACATGTACATGAGTACACACTGAAACACATGTATGTACCCCTACACACATGTACACACGTGCATACATGCACACATGCAGATACATGCACATACGTGTACACACATATGCAAGGATACATACATGTGCACACATGTGCACCCATGCTCACACATGTGCACCTGCAGATGCATGTACACAATGCACACATGTGCACAAATATGTGCATACACATATACAGGCATACATATGTGCACAGATAAATGCATGCAAACGTGTGAACACACATGTAAGCACATACACATTAGTACACATGCACACACAAGTACACACATGTGCACAAAGGAACATACATGCAGACAAGCGCACACATGCATATACATATACACATGTACACACATGCACACACAAACACACATGCAAGCATACACACACATAAACATGCACTAACAAGCACACACTAACACATGCACAAGTGTACCCATGCACATACATGTACTCAGGTATGCATATATGCACGCACATATACATGCATGCACACACATGTATACACATGTACACATGCAGATGCATGTACACATGTGCACACATGCACACACATGTACAAACACACGTGCAAGCATACCCACGTATAAACATGCGCACTAGCAAGCACACACATGCACACACAAACACATGTACACACTTGTACCCATGCACATACATGTAAACATGTACACACGTATGCACACATGCATACATGTACACGTGCACGCACACAGAGCCATGTACACCTGCCCACACACATACACACATGCAATCACGTGCACATACATGCATGCAGAGAAACGTGCACACGTGCACACATATGCACACACATGTATACACACACGCACACACGGACGCACGCAGACGCATGTAAACCTGCCCATGCACACACATGCAAACACACGCACACACGGTCACGCATGCAGAGAAGGGCACACACACGCAAACACAAGCACATGCGCACTGCACGCTGGGGTCGGGGCTACGATAAGGGGCGGGGCTTCACTTGAGGGCGGGGTGAACATCAGGCGTGTAGTCTGGCGGTGGGCGTGGTCTCTCGGGGGCATGGTCTCTTCGGAGGGGGCGTGGTCTCGCGAGGGGCGTGGTCTCTCGG
>NC_034434.1:694049-706556 GCF_002078875.1 Numida meleagris | reverse complement strand
TCCCTCCGCCGCCGCCGCTCCTCCGCCTCCGGGCCCCGGGCCCGGCATGATGAGAGGCCCCAGCCCGGCTCCGGCCTCCGCGGCCGCCCCGGGATACCGCCCGATGGGGCCTTCGGGAGCGCAGTACCAGGTGAGGGGCGGGGGGATGTTGTTCACGGGACTCCGAAGCCGCCGTGGGGCCGGGATGGGGGGGGGGAAGGAGGGTCAGAGGCCTCGGCCTTTGGGGCCGGAGGAAGCGGCGCTGCTTCCTGAGCGCGGGGCCCCACGGGAGGCGGCCCCGGCGCTGGGGGGGGGGGGCTCGGAGCTCCACCGTGGGGCGGCGGACCCGGCCCCTGTGCGCTCTGCCGTGCTCCGTTCTCTCTTTACGACCCCCCCCCTAATTAAAAAAGTTGTTAACGGCGAAGCGCTCCGCTCCGTGGCCGTTGCGGAGGAGCCTTTAGTGGGACCCAGCCCCCCCCCAATGCCCCCTGGCCGTGGTGAGGGGCACGTCCAGGCTCGGGTGGGGATCCGTGGGGCACGCGGTGCTGCAGGAACCCCCGTGTGCATCGCCCCGGAGCCGGCCGGCCCCGCCGTGCGTGCAAACTGCTCGTCCACCTCCTGCAGGAGTAGGAGCGGGCGCTGGAAGCTGCAGGTGGGCATTTCCAGCAGCGAGCTCCGCAGGGGGAGCGGTGCAAGGTGAACGCTGGGGGAAGGAACGGGGTCAGGGAGAGGGAACGCGGCCCGCAGCAGCAGCCCTGGGAAGCCGTGGGCTCTGCTCTTTCTGCTGCCTTTTCCAGGACGCGGTCGCTTTCTTTGGGGGGGGGGGGGTTATTTTGGTTGCCGGCTTTTTGGCGCGGGGTGACGTTCAGGTGGAGATGGAGGAGCCCGGTCCCGCGATGCGTTGCACTCCGAATTCAGACGGAAGAAATCCGTCGAGCCGGGGGGGGGGATTTCCAACTCGGGAGCTTCGCTGTACAAAAGGAGGAAACAACCCGTGAAGCCGAAAAGCCCCAAAGTGAAAACTGAGACGGCTCGGCAAGGGCCTGCCTCGGCTGTAACTTGACTCAGAGCCCTAGGGAGGCTTCTCCCCGACCTTCCCTGCGCTGCAGCAGGTTGCAAAACCTCAGCGGGCATCGCTCTGCCGTGGGTAAACAGGGGAGCATATGCTTTGCTTTCCCCCCGTGCTGGCCGAAATGCCGCGCTCGTAAGCAGGCGTGGGGAGCGGATGGATGGGGTAGGGTGAGAGCGGGAGCATATGGCAGCGTGCTGCGGCGTTTGGGACGCGCACGCCGTGCGTCCGGGCAGCAGCTTGCTGGCACAGCCGCCTTGCAGCGGGAGGGGACTGGGTCTAATCGATACGGTCTGTCCTTTGTTTTGCCATTTGCAGGCCGTGGAAAGCGGCTCCTCCCCGCCAAGCGGTCGGTGCTGCGGCGCCCGCAGGACTTCTCGGGGGGTAGCGAGTGACTCAGGCCCCTTCTGCTCCGTTATGCTCGGTAGAAAACACAACAGCCCTCGTCTACGCCAGTGAGCGCTTAGGGACTCTTTAATCAGTGGATTATTAAACATATGCTAATCCTTTGACATCCCTGCGTGTCTGGCTATTCACCAGCAGCTCGAGCAGGGAATTTGGGAGGACAACTCCCTCTGGCACTGGGACTGATGCTTCCGGAGCAGAAAGGAGAGGGTTTTTCAGGAGTATGCTCAGGAAATGAACCATCAGCGGCTTGGCGGTGTGTCCATCCCCATCCCAAGGCCCAGGTTAGCGTAAATTCAGCAGGAGTTTCTTCTGTTTCTTGCGGTACAAGTTGCAGGCTTGGGGGATTTTCCCTGAGGTTGACGCTGCGGTAGGGAATGGGCTCGGCTGGGTGGCACAGTTCTTCGTTAACGCAGAGGAGAAAGGATTGTGCACAGTGGTGCTCTGGCCTTGAGGTTGCCCCGTGCCGTTGCTTTGCTGGCGCGGATGAGTGGCAAAAAGCGGAGCTAGTGAAGCGCCCTGTTAAAAGCGTTTCAGTGGCACTTGCTGACAAGCAGGAATCCCATTTCCGTGGGACGGAAGGGCTGTTGCAATCCAAACAACTGCTAACGAAGTGATTTCGGAGGAGCCGTGGCTGGAGATGGCTGAGGCAGGAGCTGGGGCCTTCCGCCCCCGAGCAGATCTGCTGGATCCCGTTTGGAGAGGAGAGCCGGGTTCTCGCTGGTTCCTTGGTTGGCCCGGGGACAGCAGCGGGGCTGGAACTGCAGCATGCAGCAGGGATCGGCCGCTCGCCTCGCTGCCTGACCCACCCTTCCCAGGGGAACCGTTTCCAAGGCAGGTTTCATCAGAGGCTGAGCATCCAGTTGATTGAAGCGATGACACGAAGCAGAGAAGCGCTCTCCTCTCGGGGCTGGAGGGAAGCAGGCAGCAGCAGAGGCCAGGACTCCCTTTGTTTCTCCTGCAGACTCATTGCAGTGAGGTTCTGCTCGGTGAGAGCATCTCCAGAGCTTGCTGCTGGAGGCCTTTGCTCCGCCTCCCTCCGTGGGATCCTTGTGGGGACCCTCAGAGCCATTCCCTGTGCATCTGAGCAGTGTTTTCCACCGGGCACCGCTCTTCCCGTGCGTGCCTCCGCGTTGCATTACTGAGGCTGCCCCATTTTCAAGTGGGAACCTTGAACGCCTTCCTTCCTTGTTCCCGCTTGCGTTAGCACCTGTGTTTGGGGTAGAAATCCCGTGAGTTCTCCTTTCTCTGCCTGCCGCAGCCTCCGTTCCTCAGGCTGCTCTTTGTTTTACCCCTCCCGCTCCCCCCGTCCCGCGCTCTTCATATCAGCACGAGGTGAAAGTCCCAGGCTGTAACTCGTGCATCCCTTCTGTTCTCTCGCCAAGTCCCTGCGGCGTGGAAGCTGCTGAGAAAACTTCGCTAATGCGGCCTTTCCCCCGAGCACCACGGCTCCTGGTGTGAGCGCTGCAGCCTGCACGGCTCGTGGCGAAGCAGCCGGAGCCCCTGACCTGGAACATCTGCAGCTGGAAAGCCACACGTGGGCAAGTTTGCCTGGACCCGGATATCTCAGCTGGTGCTTGACGTGTCGCCGGCACGTGTCCTCCGTCTGCTCGGTTTCGTTGCCTGCTGCTTTGCCCGTCCGCCCTTTAATTTACTACTTCCTCGCCGAGTTTTTAGCTGGGGCTCCTGCTCCTGAGGTGCTGACACACGGCCAATCTCCTGAGCATCGCAGCAGCCTGCCTGCGGCGTGGGGCTTGCTGGGAGCAAGGAGCTGTCCGAGAGCTTGCAGCAAATGGTGACACCTCAGCAGCAGCAGCAGCAGCAGCACCCTCCTGCTGATTTTAACTCTGTCTCTTCTTCCTCCCGGGGCCTGGGGTTTGCTCACAGGGGCGAAGCAGCATTTTGGGGTGTGCTGCAGGAGTCTCAGTTCATCCCAAGCTGTGCTTTCAGGAGGTCGAGCTGCCTGTGAGATCCCTGGCAGAGCTGGGATCCTGGTAGGGCAGGATTTGCTTTTGCCCACGTCACAGCGGGAAGTGCTGCAGGATGCAGGGGGAGCTGGCAGGAAGAGCTGCCCCCTGGCTCCTCCTGGGCAAGGACGCGCGTGGGCTTTCACTCCCCAAATGTCAGTGTGTGCATAAAGCAAGCCGAGCGAAAACAGGACACATGTCGGGACAGCTCGGTGCGGTGGGGGTTTTACGAGCCCTCCTGAGCCCCAGAGCCTACCAGCTCTGCCTGGGGAATCTGCAGGGAGCTGCTGGTGCTCGCTGCCTTTCAGCCTTTCCTGAGTGCACGTGGCCCTGGGGAGCACGCACCCTGCTCACGGTCCTGGCAGAGCGATGAGCTCAGTGCAGCTGGTCCTTTTGTTTGTGCAGCGCCTGGGAAGAGCTTCCCCCTCACTGGTGGGCTCTGGAGAAGAGCTGTCCTCTGGAGAGGAGATGGAGAGAGACTCCGGGGCTGCTTTCTGAGTTACTGCTTTTCTTCCAACGCGCTCTGTACCCTTCTTCTTGCAGATCTGTCCTTCGGTGTTACTGCTCCCCACCCCCACCCCTTTTTTTTTTCTTTTTTTTTCTTTTCCCTTTCTGCTACCAGCGTCTGCTTTCTGGCCTGCCCTTCCTCAAGAACAGGCCCTTGGCACGCTGCGAGGCTCCTGTCATGCGGCTGAGCGTCCACCCAGAAGCATTCCAGCCCCCGCTAGCTCCGATGGAAGCTGACTCTAAACAGAGCTCCCCAAATGCGAGAGGCCTGCGCGCTGACCTGGGATGAACCGCTGCTCCGCGGCCAGCCCGATTCGTTCTTCCAGCTTTGGCAGGGAGCAGAAACAAGCTGTTTTTTGTCCCATTTCCAAATGGCTCTACTCATTCTCTGCGGGGAGGGCTGGATGCCGTCCAGCTCGTTCCTTGGAGCGGGGCTTGCGAGATTTTGCCCTTTGTCCGCCCCGCGGGCGGTGGGAGGAGGAGGAGGAGGAGGAGGAGGAGGCCATGGGGCAGAGAGGGGAGCATGAAGTGGCATCTGGAAGGGCTAGGACCATAATGCTGCCCCAGATGAAGAGGAGAGGACGGAGCCCCCCAGCCTATCTGTTAGCCAGGAAGGATGTAAGGAAGGTCACCGTTTGAGCAGCTCTAATAAAATTTCCTGAACGTAAGCCCTCTTGCATCCTGCTGGCTGGCAGGGCTTCTGAAGGGTGCTGGAGGCTTTGCCCCGCCGGGGCTGTAATGCTGCTTAATGGCTTAGCTGGAGATTTACAGCCGTGCTGCGTTTGCACGTCCAGGAGCCTTCAGGCGAGGGGGCTGCTGGCCCCCAGCAGGACTGCGTGGCCACAGCAGAGGCTGCCTTGCTTTGCTGAGAGACTTTTCCATCTGCCCGTTGCAAATCTTGAGGATAAACCGAGAAAGAAACGCGCGTGGAGGATTCCCCCTTCCCTTTTGTCCTGGGCTGGGGGGGGGGGGGGGGAAATGACCGCAAAGCGACTGCGTTCAGCCCCGGTCCCGCGAGGCTTTTCTGAGGGTTTCCACATTTCTTTTTTGCTCATTACAAATGTCAAAGCTTCTTTTCCTTCTCGTTTGTTCTCCGTTAGCCCTCACCTTCACATCAGCACGGTTCCTGGGGCGCCGTCTGGTTGTAGCCACATGCAGCCCCGGGCAGTGCCTTGCAGCGAGCAGAACCCTGCAGACAAAGCCCGTGCAGCCCTGTTTGCAGCGAGGCATTGCCAAAGCGTGGCTGATCAAAGGGAGCAAAACATCTGGGGGCTGTTAGGAAAAGCTTTTGCCTTGTAGCACAGGCAAGTTGGCGAGCAGCTTCAAAGGCAAGCCAAGCGAAGGTGAAAGCAGCAGATGGTTGTGCGATGGGCTTCATGTGCGTGTTTTTTCAAATTCCTCCTGCGCTCCCCATCCTGCCACCTCCTGGGCTGCTGCTCTTTGGCTTTCCAGCTGTGGAACGCTTCTCCGTGCTGAGGCTGGTGTGTTTCGGGGATTTCCTGCTGGGTTTGGCGCTTTGTGGGGATGCCCATGGCTATGGGCTCTGGAGCAAGAGCTGTTCATGTTGCCCGGCAGCATTAGCTCTTCTCTTGTTTGCATTTACAGACTTCTTGGCCATACCAATGAGGAGGTGAGTGGGTTTTGGCTCCAAACCCCCGCCGTGGCTCTGAGCCTGCCTCTAAAAGCTGCTGAGGCCGGGCAGGCTGCTGGTGGTGATCTTGCGTGGGATTTGCACTGGAATTAATGCCTGCATGCAGATAAGCTCGTCAGCCTGCAGCGTTGCCTGCGGCTGAGCTCTCCTTGCTGGACTGCTGGCCCCTTTGGGATAAGGAGTCGGCTTTGTTAGCTTCTCTGCACCAAAGCTCTGTCTCTGTCCGCAGGATGTGGGTCAGAAGGCAGGAGGGGAGCTGCAGGAATTGTCTTGGCATGTCAGGGAGCCTGTGGCGGGGGAGAAATGCTGTTCTGCTGGCTTGGTGGCTTTCCCAGCCTCACCAGTTCCTTGCCAGTGGGAAGCTGGAGGATCAGAGGATCCCAGAGTGCAGGCAAAGCGTGCTGGAGCAAGTAGGGATGAGCAGCAGTGGGGTGCTGGGAGCATTTGTTGAGCACCCGGGGGCTGTGCATGGTGCAGACCCAGTGTCAGCTGGCAGTGCTGATGCTGGCCAAACTGCTCTGCTGCAGGAGATGAGGAGGGACCACGAGTACTGCCCCAGGCTGGGACTCATGCAGAAGTGGTTCAGCATCCCACTGGAGGTTGTAAATGCCCTGTATAGGTGCCTGGAGGGGAGAAGATGCAGCCAGAGCTGGAGTGCTACATCCACCAGGAATGAATGCCACCCTCCTGACGTCCTTCCCCTGGTTGGGGGGCCCATGTTTAACACCCACTCTTCTCTCTCTCGTCCACCAGCGCCCCGGGATGCCGCCAGGCAGCCGCATGCCCATGGCAGGGCTGCAGGTGGGACCTCCAGGAGCACCCCCATATGGAGCAGCGTCCCCGCTGCGGCCCGGCCTGCCCCAGTCGATGATGGACCCCTTCAGGAAGCGTCTGCTGGCTCCCCAGTCACAGCCACCGATGGCCACCCAGAGGAGAGGGTAAGGGGTGACCCAGGAGCACCCTCAGCCAGGCTGGAGTGGAGGGGTTCATCCTCTGGATCCAGCTGCTGCCTTCTGGTTGCATTTCTCCACCAGAACCTGCAGCGTGGCTCAGTTGTTTGCATCACCGCTGGTGGGAGAGCAGCCAGAGCTCAGTGCTGGGGTTGGAGGTGGGGCTGGGGCACATCACTTGGCTTGCAGCTTCCCCGTGCTCTGATCTCCCCAACGGTAACCAGAAAGCTGTATGTTTTAGCTTAACCACCAGCTCTTCGGAGTCTTTCCCCCTTCTCAGGGGGCTTCGTGCTGGCCTGAGCAGGCACAGAGATAGGTGGGCGTTCAACTCCCAGCCCAGAGAACCTCTAGCAGGTTGCAGGGATCCTCCCCAGATCTGTGATCTCAGCGTGACTGTTTACTTGGGATGGTCTCTGTGAGCCGTGGGGTTTTGCCAGCAGCTCCTCGCTTGTTTATGACACTGCTAATTCCTCTGCCCTGTTCCTGTTTCCATGAGGGCTTTGAGATTACTGGAGGCTGTTCCTCAAGGTCCCTCAGTCCTAATGGATGTTCTGGTCCCCTTCCCTGCCCTTGCTGCACAGCAGGGCTGACAGCTTTGTGATCCCTTTGTAACCACCAGCTCTATGCCAGGGCTGCGCATCCATTCTGTGCTCCAGAGCAAGCTGGGGATTAAGGACACGGGGCTGAGACATCCTCGCCCACTGAATGCGGACGTCAGCAGCTGGATAAGGCTGCAGCTGCGTGGGATCAGCTGTGCTGGGGAGCTCAGGGCTGTGTGCAGAGCTCTGCTGAGCTCCCCTGCTCCTTGCTGGCTGCAGAAGGGGGGTCAGGACCAGCCCTTAGTGCCAAACCCTGGGACACCTCGGGATGGCAGCAGCAGTGCCGCATCTGCTGCCCTGCTGCTTTAGATGCTGCCAAGGAAAAGGAACTCTCTTGTGCATGCTGGACCATTACATAACTGAGTGAAAAATGGGGCAGAGTAAGAGCGCATTTTCCCATGTATTTCTCTCTGATCCTGGGAGCTGCACAGCAAACTGAACCCAGGGACTGGGCTTCTTTCCCTCCTGGTAGGCTCCCAGACCCTCCCCTCTGGAGTTGGCTTGGCTTGCCCACAGGGGTACAATTTGTTATCCGCTTGCTCCAAAGGCTTCTGCTACAGATGCTTTCACAGCCTTTCTTCATTCCCTTCCTGCAACTCTGAAGTGCCTGTCCCGTAGCACAGCACTGACAGGGGACATTCCCCCTTGGATCACTCTGTTTGCTGCAGTAGGATCCTGGAACCTGGCTGGGACTGATCCATCCCCATGGAGCCTGGCCCCATGCGTGGCCTGGATGGGGCCATAAGAGCCACCAGACTGTGTCCCCGAAGATGGGCAGGCAACAACATCTACAGTGTCCTGTGATTGCTGCAGGATCTTTTTTTTTTTTTTTTTTTTAACCTTTCTTCATGCTTCTTGTAGGGTGAAAAGGAGGAAGATGGCTGACAAGGTCCTGCCGCAGAGGGTGAGTGTCACTTTGGTGCATGGAAGGAGTTGACAATGGAATGATGAAGTCCCCATGGTAGGACGATCTCACTGAACCTCGTGGTGCCTGATGAGTGTTTCTACCTCGTCCCAAAGTGGCCTGCAACATTTCAGTCTTGTGGGTTGGAGAGTGGGGTGTGCACAGTTCAAGCAAGCAGGGCTTTGGGCAAGCAAGGAGCAGCAGTGGCTTGGGATGTAGACCCCCCCCACCACTCCCAAGCTTCTCTCTTGGGGTCCCTCTTGACAGTGCAGGGTTGTGGTCCCTGCCTGTGGCATGGAGCAGGATGCTAGGTACAGTGACTAGCTCCAATCAGAGCAGCTCTGTGACCTGGGGAGAGTTTTGAAACGTGAAACGGTGCTGTTGTGCTGGACTTGTCACTTGGTTACTCCCTGGCATGTCAAGCCTGGCACCGGTAAAGATGCTGTGTTTGGGGTGGGATGCAGCACCACCACAGCACATGAGGGACTGACTGACTGTCACCATTTGACAGATCCGGGAACTTGTCCCAGAATCCCAGGCCTACATGGACCTCCTCGCCTTTGAGCGCAAGCTGGACCAAACCATCGCTCGGAAGAGGATGGAGATTCAGGAGGCCATTAAGAAACCGCTGACGGTGCGTGACTGGCCAGGAGGGCGAGCAGCTGGGCAGGGTGGAGGGAGGAGATGGGTGCTGCCAGCCACTCTCTCGCTCCAAGCATCCCCCTCTTCGTTTTCCTGTTCCACAGCAAAAGCGGAAGCTGAGGATTTACATCTCCAACACTTTCACCCCGGCCAAAGAAGAAGGAGAGGGTGGTGAGCGCGTGGCCTCTTGGGAGCTACGCGTGGAGGGCAAACTGCTGGAGGACGTAAGGATCTGGGCAGGGATAAACTGGGCAGTGGGAGGAGGGCTGTGCTGGTTCTGTGGTGCTCTGTGCTGAAAGCCTGGCTGGGGTAGATGCATTCTTTCTCTCCATGGGTGCTGGAGGCGGTGTTTGGGGCTGGGGCCCTCCATGGTGTTGGCTGCATCAGGCCAAGCCTCGCACGCAATGTTTTGCAGCCAAGCAAGCAGAAGAGGAAGTTCTCCTCCTTTTTCAAGAGCCTTGTCATCGAGCTGGACAAAGAGCTGTATGGGCCAGACAACCATCTGGTGGAGGTGAGATGTGCCAGGCTGCACCCCAGGTGGGATGAGGAGAGCTGTTCAGTGCAAAAGGAGATGGCCCTGCTGCTTACCCTGCAGGTGCTCAGCTCCCCAGCCCAGCACCAGCAAGGCTCGCTGGGTGCTTCAGGATGGAGAGGCAGCTCTGTGTATTCAGCAGAGCCGTGCTGAGCCATCCCCAAGGACCACACTGCTGTGCTTTTCAGGCTGCAGTGTGCAGCTCAGCGGTGCTGGCTGGCAGCCCGGTGAGGCCAACCCGCCCCCTCTCACCTGGATGGCTCCCAGCAGCAGGCTGCTTGCTCCAGGGCAGCCCCAGGGTTGGCTCTTAACTCCCTCGTGTCCGTGACTGGAGCTGAGAGGTGTCAGGCTGCAGCACGGACGTGGCTCTGATGGATGACTTGGGCAGCCCCATGCTCCCACAGAGCTGTGAATCTGGAGGCAGACAGAGATGATGATCCTCTGTAAGTGGGATCGGGTGTGTTTTTTTTTTTTTGGGTGCTCCTGCCTGATACAGACTTTCCCTGCACCCAGCTCGTGCTGTACCCCTGAGAAATGCTGGTTTCTGTGGTGATACCCCCTGGTTGGAGGTAAATCCCCATCTCATGTGGAGTGGTTTGTGAGAGCAGCTGTGGCATCTAGCCCCTCTGGTGGGTGAAGCAGGACTGTGATCCCACAGTGACTGCAGGAGCCGTTTGAGCAATTGGAATCAAGCGCTCAAACCAATCCAGTGCTCCCCCAACCCACCTGAACTGCCTGCAGCCAGGCTGGAGCACGTCAGTGTTAGTGAGGCCAAGTTAAACAGTGTCCTTGTACTCTCTCACAGTGGCACCGTCTGCCCACGACCCAGGAGACTGATGGCTTCCAAGTGAAGCGTCCTGGCGATGTCAATGTGAAGTGCACCCTGCTGCTGATGCTGGATCACCAGGTAGGGTGCCGGGGCCACGTGGGTGGGCTCAGCTGTGTGGGTTGAAGCGAGCCTGGGCTGGAGCAGAGTCCTGCATGAGGGAGGCTGTTGGGTTATGTGCTGTGGTGCAGAACAGGGGCAGAAAGCAGTGGAGAGGAGCTCTAGGCATGGCCTCGCAGCCTGCTGTGGCACAAGGGCCGTGTGGGGCACCGTGCCCACTGAGGGATCGTGTGCCAAACGCCCTTAATCCTGCATATCCCTGCAGCCACCACAATACAAACTGGACCCTCGCCTGGCTCGCCTGCTGGGGGTGCACACCCAGACCCGTGCCAGCATCATGCAGGCACTCTGGCTCTACATCAAGCACAACAAGCTGCAGGACGGTCACGAGAAGGAGTACATCAACTGCAACCGCTACTTCCGCCAGGTCAGTTCACAGCTCTCGGTGCCCTTGCCCTGTTGTAGCTGTGGGGGTCCCTGCTGGGAGGAGAGCACCATTCCCATACTTCAAAGCCAAGAAAAGTATTTTTCCTGGCTTGGAATGGTCACTGTCCTCTCCTCTCCATGCTCTGCATCCACCAGCTTGCCATGCACAAATCAGGGCTGGGCGAAACCTTGCTCCTGCCTAACCCTTTCTGTGGTGGGGGGAGGGAGCCCCTGATATCAGCAGTTAACGCTCTGCTCTATCCCTCCAGATCTTCAACTGTGTCCGTATGCGCTTCTCTGAGATCCCCATGAAGCTAGCAGGGCTCCTGCAGCACCCAGATCCCATCATCATCAACCACACCATCAGGTAGGGGTGCAGGGGTATTGGGCAGTGCCCCTGGGGGTGGGGGGGCTGCAGGGGGTACCTCTCAGAGGATGCAGGGCCCCAGGTGCTGCAAGGTCTCCAGCTCGAAACAGCAGTGAGCACAGGTCACTGGGAGGGGAAGAATCAGCCCAGCAACTTTGGGAGCTCCTTGGGATAGTCATTGGGGTACTTATATTGCTTTTTGGGGGTGGTTGATCTGCCTCTGAGGCTGAGGAGGTTCCCTTAACACCTTGCCTCCCTCCTCCTCCCAGTGTGGACCCCAACGACCAGAAGAAGACGGCGTGTTACGACATCGACGTGGAGGTGGATGACCCCCTGAAAGCTCAGATGAGCAACTTCCTGGCTTCCACCACCAACCAGCAGGAGATCGCCTCGCTGGATGCCAAGGTGTGGGGATCCCCCCTCTTGGGCTCCCCATTATTTGGGAGCTGGGGTTGCAGGCACACAGCAGGATGGGACTCCTGGGGCTGCCCCTGGAGCTGGGGGAGCCTGGTGCCAGCTGAGTCTTGTTCTGGGGGACTGGGCGTGAACTCCAGTTCCCACAGAGTCACTCACAACCGCCTCTCACCTCGTGTCATCTCTGCAGATCCATGAGACCATCGAATCCATCAACCAGCTGAAGACGCAGCGTGATTTCATGCTGAGCTTCAGCAACAACCCGCAGGATTTCATCCAGGAGTGGATCAAATCGCAGAGGAGGGACCTCAAGGTAAAACGTTGAGGGTAGGGCAGAGCGAGGGGGCTGAGCAGGAGCCGGCCCTAGCACTCACCTGCTGCTTCTTTATGCTTTGCTCAGATCATAACAGATGTGATCGGGAACCCTGAGGAGGAGCGGCGAGCTGAGTTTTACCAGCAGCCCTGGGCGCAGGAGGCTGTGGGCAGACACATCTTCGCCAAGGTGGGTTCCGTGCTGTGCTGGTGGGGTGCTCCTATGGGCTGAGATGGCAGCAGGGAGGCTGAAAGCGGGGAGCAGGGACTGCTTGTACAGAAGGAGAGAGGGACAGGGCCTGCCCCGAGCCCTGCCTGACCCCCTCGCCTCCTCCAGGTCCAGCAGCGTCGGCAGGAACTGGAACAAGTGCTGGGGATCCGCCTCACTTAAGAGGCCGGCCAGCAGGGCTCGGGAGCTCCTCCTCCTCCTCTCCCTGCTGCCTGAGCCTGACGGTACTTCTTACTGGAATCAAACACAGCACTTGCACAAACCCTACGTGCCTGGAGGGATTTGGAGCCGCTCGTACCCCTGGGCTCCCCTCAGCCGGGAAGCTCTCGCCACAGGCAGAGCAGCAGAGGGTCCCCTGGTTCTCCCTGCCCCAAGTCCTGCCGCATTAACCTGTCCCTGCTTTTGCATCGCGCCGTTGGCCTCTCCCTGTAGCAATGAATGCAGCCCTCTGTGAGCACGCTCTCTGGCTCGTCCCCTCCTTGCCCTGCCTCTGGCCAAAGCCCTCCTGGCGTTGCTGCCTGCCCTGCCAGCCCTCCCCACCACCGTGAGGGCAGGCCCAGCCCTGCCCCTCTTCAACCAAAGTTTGTCATTCCAAATGCCAGCCCTGCTGGTGGCCGATGTTTTGCACTATTTTTGTGAACAGGTTTTATAAAAAAAAAAAAAAAAAA
>NC_034434.1:681992-693964 GCF_002078875.1 Numida meleagris | reverse complement strand
AGTGGGTTTGTATTTGATTAATATATTGAGTTCCTCTTACTGCACTCATCACCTCAAACTATGCAGTGATTCGTGTTCTCAGTGGGCTCGTTCCGCCCAAGCTGTTCTTTTTATGTGTAACTGAGTTTTTAGTGTTGAGGTCTCGACAATCAGTTGATTGCTCCACCCCCTGCTCTTGTTTTGCATACTTAGCGACTTGTCCTGTGCTTGATACGAGGTATGGGGGGGGGGGGGTAGCTCTGTCCCCAGGAGCATGCGGGCAGCAAGGGCCCCCCCAGGGCTCTGAGAACTGGAGATGCTTGGGGCAAGGGGCTGGAGCATGGGGCCACTGCACTGGGGCCAAGGGGACAGTGCACCACCCACCAGACCCACTGAAGTGCCTTACCCTGCTCGCCCCGTGCCCACGTGTTCCTTGTAGGGCAGCCTGGCCTCCTCTGGGCAGTCGCAGGCAGAAGGTGGGGGGGGTGTTTACATATTCCCAGGGTGTATGGCTCAGGGGTGCCTGCTCTGCCTCTTGCGTAACCATTTTGTCTATTTTGGATATTTTCTAATAAAACCAGTTAGCAGCAGTTCTGCGTGTGTGTGGTGGGATTCCTTCTAGTGGAGCAGAGTGCTGCAAGCCCCTGTACCCAAAGCAATGCAACGACGTGGGCACAGCAGCACTTTATTAGAGAAAACACAGCCCCTGGCTCACCCTTACTTCCACAGCTTCTTGATGGACATGTTCTTCTCACTGTCTTTCTGCATCACCTGGGTGTAAGCAAGAGACAGTTGGTTCCCAGCACACAGCTTCCTTTTCCCCTCAAGTAACTCCACAAACTACCCTTAAAAGCAAATTTCAGCCCTGAACGAGGAAGCTACTAGAGCCTTCATCCTCCCCCCGGGAAGGGCCACCACCTCCCCAACCTCTTGCCCAGAGCACCCCCTTAGCACTTGTTATTCAGCCCCAGGTTCTGCCCAACACTGTTGAGGAGTTTCTGCCTTCCTGAGCTGGGAGAAACCAGCCAGCTGCTCTGCAGCACTTACCTTGGCAACAGCCATTTCAAAGTCCTCCTGTGTGACGTGCACCCGCCTCTCCCTCAGCGCGTACATGCCAGCTTCTGTGCACACCCCCTGTAAAGGACAGTGGTGATCCAGATTACCCCAGAGCTCCCACCAAATGAGGACAAAGAGCACTGTGCAGCCCTCAGGGCTGCTGCAGGACCCAGCTCACCTTCACTTCTGCACCTGATGCCCCTGGCATCAGCTCCGCGATCTTCCGCAGGTTGATGCCACGCGTCAGGTTCATTTTCCGAGAGTGGATTTTGAGGATATCCAGGCGGGCCTGGGGGACAGGAGCAGTGAGACAAGGGGCAAGCCACAGGAATTGCACCCTGACAGGGCTAGGGACAACGTGGGCCCCCAAGGGAGAGGATCAGGGCAGCAGGGGACCAACAGAGACCCCAGGTCCACCAACCTCCTCATTGGGAGGGGGGAACTCAATCTTCCTGTCGATGCGGCCAGGGCGCAGCAGAGCTGAGTCGAGGATGTCAATCCGGTTTGTGGCCATGATCACCTGCAGCAGGAGAGCAGCCACTGTCACCACGATGGTCACCCTGCTGCCATCACGGGGCCAGCAGGGCACTGCCCCATCCCCAGGCAGCTCAAGGCTCAACCAGGCCCAGCACCCCCCTACCTTGATGTTCTTGGTGGCCTCGAAACCATCGAGCTGGTTGAGGAGCTCCAGCATCGTGCGCTGCACCTCGCTGTCCCCACCAGAGCCACCCTCCAGGCGGGAGGAGCCAATGGAGTCGATCTCATCCATGAAGATAATTGAGGGAGCGTGTTCCCGGGCCATCACAAACAGCTCCCGCACCATGCGGGCACCTGCAGAGAGCAGAGAGCTGAGCCTCGTGCTGTGCATGCACAGCCTGCCCCGTACACCACGCAAGGGACACTCATACCCTGCAGGCCACCCCCAAGGCCACCCAGCACCACGAGAGCCCTTACGGTCTCCAGCTCACGTTGGCACAAGCAGCAGCTTTGTGCAGCACTGCTTTACCTTCACCAATGAACTTCTGCACCAGCTCGGAGCCTGACACACGGATGAAGGTGCAGTCGGTGTGGTGGGCCACAGCTCTGGCCAACAAGGTCTTGCCAGTGCCAGGGGGTCCATAGAGCAGCACGCCCTGAAAGCACCAGAGGGTGAGCTCAGCACCACCGCTGGGGTAAGCAGCTACACCCAGAGAACTGCAGGTAGCACTTGCCTTGGGCTGAGCAATCCCCAGCGCCTCAAAGAGCTCTGGGTGCTTGACTGGCAGCTCAATCACTTCCTTGATCTCCTTTATCTGTTTGTCCAAGCCTCCGATCATCTCGTAAGTGGAATCCGGGACCTTCTCCACCATCATCAGAGACACCAGAGGGTCCACTTTGTTGGGCAGGATCTTGTGCAGTGTGTAGCTGTCGTTGCGTAAGGCCACGCGGCAGTTTGGGGTCACCTGCGCTGAGAGCAGAGGGGAGAGCTCAGTGTTGGGCCACTGCATGGCCCTTCCAAGGGGCCCCACACCAGGGAAGGGGACAATCAACGTGGAGAGAGCCGTGATGCCCCTCCCATGGCTCCTAGCCACTCACATCATTAATGTCGATATTCTTGTCAACATCCACCACGAATTTCCCTTCTGGGTGCACCTGGAACAGAGCAGTTAACACCACAAAAACTTATTTTTCTCTTAAAGAATCCTGGCCACGTGTCTCAAATCCACCCACCACGCTAAGAAGGGGCCAGAGAGCTCAGCCACCACCAAACATCTCACAGCCTTCCTGCTCTCAGGAGAAAGAACTCTCATTTTGTGTTTTTCTAATTGCTACACCCTCCCCAGAGCTTGTGCTCTTGGGGGGGACAAAGGGACAGTCTATCCTGCACCAGCCAGCTGCTGGCAAGAGCCAGCCCCAGGACAGCTCAGCTCCATACCTTCACGAGCACTTTCTTCTTGTCCATGGCTCTCACCACCTCGCCCACGTAGGAGCCCTGCTCCTGCAGCAGCTGCAGCTCCTCCCGCAACAGCCGCACTGCAGAGAGAGGGGGACATCAGCAGACAAATGAGGAGACCCAAAGCCCCCACATAAGGAGCAGCACCCCCAGCTGGGCTGGGAGCCCCCTGTCCCACAGCAGGGCTGGCCACAGAGCCTCAGGTAAGGGCACTGAGAGGAACTGAGCCGTACCTTTAGCATTCAACTCATTTCTCTGTGCTTGCAAGCGCCGCAGATTCTGGCTCTTCTCATTCACAATGAGCTGTGGGGAAAGGAGCTTTGCTGAGCTCTCAGCATCCTGCACAGCGCTCAAACCAATAGAGCATGCACACCAGCCACGAGCAGGCTCCAGCCCTGGCACAAGAAAGACAGAAGCACAGCCCTTCCCAGCACAACGTGTTCAGCCAAACCCCACTGCCAGTAGCTGGACAACACCTTGGTTTTGGGGAGACCTCACTGCAGTCTTCCAGTACGTGGAAGAAGCTTCTAAGCAGGAAGAAGACTACTTTTTTGCAGTATCTAATAATGACGTGACAAGGCCTTAAACTAAAAGAAGGGAAATTTAGGTCAGCTCTTAGGAAGAAATAATTTTCTCAGAGGGTAGTGAGGCCCTGGGGCTGTGGGTGCCCCATCCCTGGAGATGCTCAACATCAGAATCTGGTGGGGGGTACCCAGCCCACGACAGAGGGCTGAAACTGGATGATCTTTAACGTCCTTACAACACAACCGTTCTATAATAACACGCGTGCCCCGGCTCACCTGCAGCTCCTCGATCTTGGACAGGTAGTACTGCCGCAGCCCTGTGCCGCCCTTCCCATCGTCCATCTCCATCTGCAGGAGAGCACACTCTGTAAGGTCGGCCCAACCCCATTCCATGGCTGCTCCCCCTCACGCTTTCCCGCCCCCCCGGTACCGGGTCCCCAAGTCCCCTCCTGGAACCGCCCCCACCGCCCGCCGAGTCACGGCGCCCAGCAGGCCGCGATCGGGCCCGATCTCCTCAGAGCCCCACGGCCAGACCCAAACACGACGGACCTGTGCACCCGCAGCCCGCAAGCACCGCCAGGCCCGGCCCAGCCCGGCCCGGCCTTACCTGCTCGGGGCCGTCCACCGCCATCTTCTCCGCCGGCATCGAGCCCCGGCGCCCCTGCTGCCGGCACTAAAGATGGCCACCACTCCACTTCCGCTCCCCGCCCCCTCGCGCAGGACGCGGTGGCGTCACTTCCTGTACGAGAGTATAGAAGACAGCGCATGCGTACTATGAAGGCCACCCGATTGCTCATGCGTAGTCTGTCCCCGCAGCGCCTATGGATGACTCTGAAGTTCAAGGTGCGCATGCGCACTACGGAGCCGCTCCATCGGAGGACGCGTGCGCGACAGTAGTTCGACCATGTCCGCCATATTGGTAAGGTCAATGGCGGTTTCTTCATTTTACAAAGTGCAGGAGGACTGAGAATCCAGACAACCTCTGAAGAACGTACTCATCCCTACAGCCCCTTCCCCAGGCCTGTGTTCATCCGCCAGGCCGCGGCGGCCGTAAAGCAGTGCGAGTTTCCACTCCCAAGATGGCGGTGAGTGCTGAGCGGAAGCGGAAGTGGGGCGGGCGGCGCGGGGTACGGTGGGACGGGGCTGCGCGCACGAGGAGCGACCGGGGCCGAGCTCGGGTTTACTTGTAGGCACCGGGGGGGAGATGGAAAGGGCAGGGAGCCTGGGGGGCTTCGGGGACAGCACGGGGTACCGGGGTTGTCCTGTGGTGCGGTGAGGGGACCCCAGACATTCACCCCTCTGCCTCCCCTCAGTTCGGTGCCAGTAGGGGAGCGCAGGCCCCAGCCCCGCCGCCATGGGCAAGAAGAGCAAAGTGGGCAAGAGCCGGCGGGACAAGTTCTACCACCTGGCCAAGGAAACCGGTGAGCGTTGCTTCCTGGGGGCCCGGCTGAGCAGAGCCCTGGCAGCCCCTGACCCCCTGGTCTCCCTCCCGCAGGGTTCCGTTCCCGCTCCGCCTTCAAGCTGCTGCAGCTCAATAGGAAATTCCAGTTCCTGCAAAAGGCGCGAGCGCTGCTGGACCTGTGCGCGGCCCCCGGCGGCTGGTGAGTGCCTCTGGGCCACGTGCTGCCCTGGGACCTCGTTGCAAAGCAGCCCCTTTGCTTTCTGTTGGGGCTGCTCTGTGTCAGAGGCCAAGGCAGCACCGATCGGGTTCGAGGGCTCTTTTCAGATCTCACGGTGCCTTTGATCCTCTCTGCTCCTTGCAGGCTGCAGGTGGCTTCCAAATTCATGCCAGTCTCCAGCTTGGTGATTGGTGAGTGAGATGGTGGGTTGGGAGACACCTGGGAGAGGCTGGAGCATGGTGTTGATGTGCATTGTTCATCCCTCTTCTTTACACCAGGGGTGGATCTGGTTCCTATCAAGCCCATTCCCAACGTAGTGACGCTGCAGGAGGACATCACCACTGAGAAATGTCGCCAGGTGAGAACCGATATCCCCTGCCCAAGTGCCACTGCAGCTCTGTGAGGGATGGGAGTATCACCCTGCCTGGGTGGGACTTGCTGGGGGGTGGAACCAGCACCGAGGCTGAGCGGAGCACTGGGTAGAGAAGTATGGACGTGGGCTGGGCCAGTTGCTTGCTAGCTTGTGCAGAACAAGGGAGGTCAGTGGAACTAACACAAGCTCTGTCCCTCAGGCTCTGCGCAAGGAGCTGCAGACATGGAAGGTGGATGTGGTGCTGAACGATGGAGCACCCAACGTGGGGGCCAGCTGGGTGCACGATGCCTACTCCCAAGGTGGGGGTCACCCAGAGCTGACACGTGGCTCGGTGCAATTTTGGAGAAGTTGACACATGAGCGTGCACTGTGAGATGGGGAGCAGGCTGGTGGGGACAGCGGCAACTTTGCTGACTGCTCTTCTCCACCACTGCAGCCAACCTGACCCTCATGGCTCTGAAACTGGCCTGTGAGTTCCTCTGCAAAGGCGGATGGTTTATCACCAAGGTTTTTCGGTCCCGGGACTACCAGCCTCTCCTCTGGATCTTCCAGCAGTTCTTCCACAAGGTCCAGGCCACCAAGCCGCAAGCCTCACGCAATGAGTCTGCTGAGATCTTTGTGGTGTGCCAGGGTGAGTTGGCCGTGGGGACTTCTTGTCGCTTCAAGCACTACACTGAGGCTTGGAGAAACCTACTGGTGTCTGATTTTTCTCACTCCAGGTTATCAGGCTCCAGACAAAATTGACAGCAAGTTCTTTGACCCGAAATATGCCTTCAAGGAGGTGGAGGTTCACGCTAAGTCTGTTAGCGAGCTTGTCAGCAAGAAAAAGCCAAAGGTATGAGGAGAATGATCTGCTGGGGTGGGCTAAGTGTAACTCATCAGGGAGCTGTCCCACGCTAAGAGACACAGCCTGAGAGATCCTCTGGCTCTTCGGAGCCTTGTTTTTCTCATCCTGACAAGGAGTCTGATCTTTGTGAGACAGATGGGCAGGGAAACTTGGGGTGCAACAGCTAAGTCTGTGGAAAGTAGAGGTGGATGGTTACAGAGGGCTTGCTGGCAGGTGAAAAGCTGCAGGAGGGTGGTAGCAGGGTAGAGGGTTGCTTCACTGGGCAGTGTGGCCCGGCAAATAAAAGGAGCTAGGGCTTGGGGCCAAAGAGATTGTAATAAGAAAAGATATCCAGAAAAATGAAAGATCTAGGGTATAAGGTGCTGGAGTAGCTAGTGTTAGGGAGGTTCATGCATTTAGAAGGTGGTGCAGTGCTGGAGAAGCAATAAAACAAGTTGCGAGGCTGAGAATGGATCAGTAAAACTCTCCCTTACAATAGCTGGCCAGTAGGTTTGTGAGTCTGTGAGGTGTTTTTAGGACACAGGACACTGAAAACTCTGCCAAGCAGCCTCAGCCAGGCATGGAGGTTCACAAACCTGTATTGTCATCACCTCTGTGTGCGGTGAGGCTGTAGGAGGCATCCTAGAGCTGGGCCCATACTCAGCAGGCAGGTAGGGCCTATCCTTGTTCCTGGATCTCATAGGCATGTTTTTGTAGGCTGCTGCAACAAAGCACGAATTACACTGAATTGTTACTGTTTGGGTGATGGCTGAAGCTGTCTTGTGCCTTGCTGTAGCTCACGCAGTGCCTTCCTCCTGTAGGCAGAAGGATACGCAGATGGTGACACCACTCTCTACCACCGCTTCACCCTGATGGACTTCCTCAAGGCTCCCAACCCTGTGGACTTCCTCTCCAAGGCCAACGAGGTGAGTGTCTGCAAGAGGAATTTTGGTGGCCCCAGAGACAAGTTCCCATGAGCACAGAGCCGTGAGAAGGGGCAGCCGGGTGCCCCTGCGGTGGTCCTGGTCCTGGTCCTGTTCCTGTGGAAGGGAGGCAGGACAAAAGCTGGGACTCAGAATTCACAGCCTCATCACTCTTCATCCAGATCACGCTGGGGGATGGAGAGCTGGAGAATCACAGTTCCACCACAGAGGAGCTGCGTCAGTGCTGCAAGGACATCCGTGTGCTGGGGCGCAAGGAGCTCAGGTACTGGGGGGGACTGGGATAGGGACCGGGTGTCACACTGGGCCTAGGGGGATGTTTCTAACAGGCTTTTACTCTGCATAGAGCCTTGCTGAACTGGAGGACAAAACTGAGGCGATTCTTGACCAAAAAGCTGAAAGAGCAGGCGAAGGAACTGGATATCAAGTAAGAGCAACTGAGCTGCCCCACAGCACCAACGTAGGAAGAAGGGGCTACCACCAGGAAAAGTTCTCTGGCATCTTTCCTTTTGGCAGCCTGAGCTCTGGCGAAGAGGAGGAAGGCCGAGAGGAGGAGGAGAAGACATCGCCAAAAGCCACAGCTGATGAGGTGATGAAAGAGGAAGAGGAGGAGGTAGAGCTGGCGTTAGCAGAGATGAAGGCTAAGGAACTGGCAGAGCTGAAAAGGTAAAAGCAGTTCAGCCAAGGAGATCATCATGCTAGCGTAGCATAAGGGCTCTGGGCAGTGGTGTCAGGGTCTGTCTCTCTGTGCATAGGGGGTTGGCTCTGGGGTTCTTGGGATCCTCTGCTTCTCCAGGCTGACATGGGCTCTTTGCACCAAAGCTGGGACCCCTCAGAGTGGAGTGACTCTTGCTGTGTCCCCAGTCCTCAGAGGAATAAGCCATGAGTGTGGTGGTGGATGAGCTGCTGGGAGGGGAGTGCAGCCTCACTCCTTTGCCTTTTTTTTCCAGAAAGAAGAAGAAGATCCTGAAGGAACAGCGGAAGCAGCGTGAGCGCGTGGAGCTGAAGATGGACCTCCCTGGCGTCTCCATCGCTGACGATGGCGATACCAGCATGTTCTCCCTCCAGACTATCCAGAGGACCCAGGTGTGTGGGCTGGAGCAGACCAGGCTCTCAGAGCCACAGGGGTGGGACAGATGTGGGCATGGGGCCAACAGGCTTAAGCTCCTGACTCCGTGCATTGCAGCTGCTGAATGAGGTGGCCCGGGGAGACATGGCCTCAGCAGATGCCCTGCTGGAGATGAGACCTGGGGACGATGACATCTGTGTCTCAGATGCGGATGATGAGGACGATGTGTCCCTGGCCAGCGACCTGGACCCGGAGGAGCTGGTTGAGATTGAAGCCCGTCAGCGCCGGCTGGAGCGGGAAAGACGAGAGCAGGGTGCAAAGAGGTGAGAGCTGGGGTGGGCAGTCCTGGGACAGGAGCTCCCTTATGAGCAAATGCAGAGACTGGCCTTTGGCACTGGTCCTGCTGCTGTCACAGGGTGAAGCCTAAGAAGGAGGAGGAGGAGGAGGAGGAGGAAGGGGAGGAAGAGGAGAATCCCCTGCTGGTGCCCCTGGAGGAGAAGTCAGTGCTGCAGGAGCGGCAGACAAGCCTGTGGTTTGGGAAAGTGAGTTCCAGTGTGTCAGAAGTGAGATGCTAGGGCAGCCTCAGCCCCAGCAGTTCCCCCTGCGTCCTCTGACCCACTGCTCCCTGTCCCCAGGACGCCTTTGCCGGCATCGAGGATGATGCAGATGAGGACCTGGAGCTGGGGCAGTCACAGATGTTGGCTGAAAGACAGCGTGAGTCCCAGACAGGTTAGTGGGAGCTGCATTGCTGGGGGTACATAGAGGGACAGCCCCATGTCCCTTTCTGGGGTACTAGATCAAACTGCAATTTGGACACTGCTCTGAGCAGGACCAGAGATGTTTGGAAGTTGCTTTCCTGTCTATATCATTGCACAGTTAATGAGTTAGCACTAGTGCAGCATTAACAAGCTGCATCTCTAGGGGAACGGCCTGCAGTGGGGCTTGCCTCTCTCACCCGCTGGTTCTTTTTCCCCAGGCAAAACAAAGAAGAAGGGGCAGAAGAAGAAGGTTCCCCAGGAGGGCACCGCAGCTGAGCCTCAGCCTGCAGCAGACACAGGAGCTGACACTGCTGAAGCACAGGCTGAGCAGAGCAGCGATGATGATAGCAGCAGCGACGAGGAGAGGTGAGGGGCAGACTGGATATTCTGCAGCTCTGGAGCCGTGGAGAGCGGGGAGGTGAGGACCCTGCCTGCTCTCCTTTCCTCTCCTTTCCTACTTGCAGGCCACCAACACCAGCGGGGAGAAAGCGTGGCCTGGTTGAGCCATGTGGCTTCGAGGTGGTGCCCATTGAGGACCCAGGTGAGTGGAGACCGCTGCGTGTGCCAGGTGATGCCACATGGGTCTCTGTTGACAGGAGGGTCAGACTCTTTGCTGGGGTGGGAAGGCTGCTCGTTGCTCTCTGGGTTTGGGGCTGTTTACCAAGGTTTAATCTCTCTGTGTGCTTCAGTGAAGAAAGCACGTGTCCTGGACGCAGAGGGCCTGGCACTTGGCTCCATCATTGCCACCTCCAAAAAGGCCAAACGGGACCTGATCGATGATTCCTTCAACAGGTACGTGCAGCTGTGGGTGCTGGAGGGGAAGCAGAATTCGTTCTCCTCTTAGGGGGTGACAGCTCACCTGATTTTCCCCCCCTGCCAGGTATTCCTTCAATGAGGAGGAGGGGGAGCTGCCGGAGTGGTTCACAGAGGAGGAGAAGCAGCACCGACGCAAGCAGATCCCCCTGGACCGGCAGACGGTCGAGGAATATCGGCAGCGCTGGCGCCAAATCAACGCCCGCCCCATCAAGAAAGTGGCAGAGGCCAAGGCTCGGAAGAAGCGGCGGGTGAGTGGGGCTGTGCTCCTGGCTGGGTGCTTGGGCCCCCCGCTCCCCTCCCCGTTGTCGCTGACCCTTTGCTGTCCCCACAGATGCTGAAGAAGATGGAGCAGATGAAGAAGAAAGCGGAGGCCGTGGTGAGCACGGTGGATATCTCGGAGCGGGAGAAGGTGGCCCAGCTGCGGCGGTGAGTGGGGAAGCTGGGACCTGGCTCCTTCGTGGTCACAAAGCCCCATCCCTGCAGCTGCAGCGTGGGGGAAGCTCCTGTGCATAACCAGCAGGGCTGGGCTGGGTATGGGGAGACTTAGGGGTGGGAGAGCCCTGTCTTGGGGCACGGCAGGGGGCTGGGACCTGGTGCTGGCTTGTAGACGTGTGCCCAAGCCGCTTCCTGGACCAGTCCGCCTCTGAGGCTCTCAGTCCCATCTTTCCCTTTCTCCCGCAGCATCTACAAGAAGGCCGGGCTGGGCAAGGAGAAGCGGCAGGTCACCTACCTGGTGGCTAAGAAGGGCGTAGGACCCCGGGTGCGCCGCCCCCCCGGCGTCAAGGGCCAGTTCAAAGTCGTCGACAGCCGCCTGAAGAAGGACGTGAGGGCTCAGAAACGCAAAGAGCAGAAGAAACGGCGCAAGTGATGTGGGACTGGCTCCAGGGAGGAACCTGGTTCGGGGCACCGGGCAGAGCTGGCTCCTGCCTTCCCACCTCCACCTCCCGGCTCGAGCTGCTGCTGCTTCCCCTCTGTGGGGAAAAGGGCTGGGACTGAGCCCCACGCCCCTGTTAGTCAGTGCCTTCATGTGACATCTTCTCCTGTCCCGCTGTGGGGCACGGAGAGTTGATTTGACCTCAGCACTGTTGGGTTGACCTCGTGCCCGTGCTGGCCTGTGAGGTTGCACCTGCAGGTTTGTCACTCTCGCTGGTTCTCTTGGGATGCTGCTGGGACTGTTGCACCGCAGAGATGGCATGGGCATCCTTCCAGCCCTTGCTGTCCCCACGCTGGTGACAAACGTGGCCATGACCAAAGCCCCAGAGCTGCGTGGGGCTGCGGGTGCTGACCAGTGTCTGACCTTCACAGAACTCTTCATTTGTGAGAAATAAACTGGTCTGAGGATATTCCAGGCTGTGTCCTGCACCTTGGCAAGTTGAGGAGCTGCTGCCATCCCTTCCTCCTCTCAGCACATCTCAATTTATCTCTGGCCCAGAGCTGAACCTGCACTGGTTCGCCCTACAGCCATCACCCCCACCAGAACAGCCCCCCAACCAGCCCCACCACCCTCTCCAAGTGGGGGAACGCAGCATGTTTAGGAGAAGAAAGAGGAAGAGAAAAGGTGCACTTAAGAAAGTACTGTTTATTTAGACCCAGGGCAGTGGCTGGAGGGACTGTGGCCTCTCTTCTCCATTAATCAGTGCTCAGATCTGTTGTGGGGTTACCCTCAGGCACCAGCACTGTTAGGGGAAGGAGGGGGCCAGGGGCTCTGTGCACTGCTCCCATGGGGAGGTGCACCACACTGTCCCCATAGAATCGGGGCAGGGGGTGCAGAGCAGTGAGTTGTCCCTGTCCTTGCGTGTGCCTCAGCTGTGGCTCCGCTGGGTGGTGGCAGGGCAGGAGCTGCACGGTGGGGAGAAGCTGCCGAGCTGTGCTGTGCTGCTGGTGGTGCTGCCCCCAGGTAGGGTCGGTGGGAGCAGAGACCTTGGGCTGTCCTGGTTCTTGGCCAAGGGAATGGGGGTGGGCAGACAGGAGCACCTGCTGTGCATGGGGCTCCTCTAGAAATTCTCCTTTGCCTGTCTGTCAGCCTCTTCAAAACAGAACAGAGGAGTGTTGTGAGAGGAGAGCCCCTCAGCCCCCCCC
>NC_034434.1:653938-681942 GCF_002078875.1 Numida meleagris | reverse complement strand
CCCCCCAGCCAACTCCTGTCCCCCCACCGTGCCGGGGGTCCCGATGAAGGGGTGACCCCTCAGCCCCTACCTGAGCTGCAAGGAGCGCTGTAGGCAGCATCCGTGCGGTCACCTGCAGCAGGAGCGGGGACATGGGCTCAATGAGCTGCTCCCGTTAACGAGCCAAAGCTCGTCAGTGTGAACAGTGTGCTTTGGGGCTCCGGGGGCAGCTCACCCGTCTCGTAGTAGTCGTACAGCGTCACGGTAGCGGGCTGGAGGTTCCTCACTGGGAAGTCCTGCGTGGCTGCAAAGGTGAAGGTCTCCTCCTCCTTTGTCAGCTGGGAGATGACCCAAGGGTGAGGCACAGCTGGGTCTCGACACCCCAGCATCATCCCTGTGCCCTGCTATTGTCACCCGTCTCACCTGGTCCAGGTAAATGATCACCTGGTCACTCTGCACCTCCACCTTCTTCACCAGTTTCTGCCTCTTCAGCTGAGGAATAGGGAGCACAGGGCTCAGCACCACGTGGGTGTCCCTGTGTCCCCATGCTGGGGACCCAGAGGGACAGCAGGGACCTCTCACCTCTACCACCGAGCTCTTGTCCGGGATGTAGCCTGATGGCATCTTGGCCTCGATGACAACCATGTTGGTGGCAGCACGCTTTCCAGTGTACCTGCAAGGAAAGGCAGAGCCTCACGTTGGTGCTGGGGGCTGCCTGGCCCCCCAAAACCCCTGGGGTGACCCCAAACCCTACCGTGCCCGGAGGAGGAGGCGGAAGTGGGTGCTGGCATCACTCGTGCACGTTTTGGGCTCTGTCTCTACGCTGAGGTTGAACGTCCCCGTGCTGGGAGGTGGTGGCATGTTGTAGCGCAGCGTCACCTGGAGTGAAATGGGGGGTGAAGGTCACCTGGAAGGTGACACGTGCGCATGGGGACTCCATGCTGTACCCACCTGCACCAGAGCACAGCCCTGCCCGCGGGTTTGCACCCTGTACAGCCCCGGCAGCTCGTGCAGGGCTGCCTGCTGCAGCACCAGCCGGTTGCTGGCTTCCAGCATGAAGTCATTCTTGGAGCCTGTCGGGGCTGTCACCGTCACTGCTAAGTCCCCGCTGTTGCCATATGTCAGGGTGGCATACTTGGCCAAAGCTTGGAGGGCCACCACAGTGTCCTGGGCAAGAAGCGCCGAGTTGGGGTCATCCCAAGTTGCAGCTGGTGGCATTCCAGCCCTGAGCTGGGAGAGCCCGTGGTGGTACCTGGGTGGAGGCAAAGCCTCCATAGGGGTTTTGCTGCTTGCTGAGCCAGCGGACGATCTGGGAGGCTCTGGCCAGGTCGGCACGGGACACTTGGGGCTGGGTCAGGTACGCCAGGAGGACGTAGGCTGTCATCTCCACCTCCGCTGGTGCAGCCTCAGCCCAGAGGGACTCAGTGGGCAGAGCTTTGTCCTTCCTCTTCCAGAAGAGCAGACCCTCTGGGAAGAAAGGGTGGGAGGGAAGACCTCAGTTCCCTGCTTAGGGTGGGTGGGCAGCCCCAAGATCCCAGCTGGGGGGTCCCAGGTGGGATGGGGGGCCCAGAGTTACCTGTGCTGGTGGCGAGCTGCAGCAGGCTCTGCAGCTGGGCTTGCTGCTGCTCCTCACGCCCTGCCAGCCCGCAAACATACGCCAGCAGTGCCTGTGTGTAGAGGTTGTCAGTGCTCGATGCCTCCAAGCACTTCAGGGCTGAGCTCACCATTGGGTCCTGCGGTGGAAAAGGGGACACTGAGTAGTCAGGAATGAGCCAGAGACGTGGACATCACACAGTGGTGGACTTCTGCCCAGTTACAGCAGCACGGCCCAACACATCCAGACCTCAGTGCTGGGCTGGTCCCATGCCCCAGCACCCGTCCCCAGCCCCACGGGGTTATCCTCACCGTTGGGGACACCCCCAGCTCCAGCAGTGCAGCCGTGACATAAGCTGACAGCGAGAGCTCATCCGATACACCACCCTGCAAAAGGACAGCAAGACAGCTTTGTCCGTGCCACCTCCAGCCACGTGTCCCCATGTCACCCCATCCCCACCTGCAGGGCATTATTGAAGAGCTTGCCCACGCTGCGGAAGCATCCTGACTCCATCTGCTGCTTCTGCAGCCAGTGCTGCGCGTCCGTGATGTGCCGCTCCTCGATGGCAATGAAGGCTCTCGCTTGCCCAAAGGACTTGAGGACAAATGCTGTCAACCTGCAAGGCGTCAGAGGGAGGGGAGCATGGGGGACAAATGGGGACGGGGTGCATTTGGTGGCAAGAGGAGGCGATGGGGATGGCACCGCACCACCCCACGCCATGTGGACCCTTACCAGGTGTTGCCACTCTCATCGCTCTCCCCAAAAGCGCTGTAGGAGCCGTCGTTGTGTTTGTAGAGCAGCTCTCGTTGGTAACCTGCGTGGAGATGGGGATGGCTATTGACACATCGGTCTTTGGGTGAACCCTGGAGGATGCCCACCCCTGGGTGCAGGTACAAAATGAGGAGGGATGCGGGGGTGCCTGTTGGTAGCAGGAAGGGGAGGGGGAGGACGCTGACCGCTCTGCAGGAAGCCCTGCGCCTTGGCGCGGATGTCGGAGTTCATCTGCCCACTCTTCTCCAGGTACTGCTGGATGTAGATGTTGGGGGCGAAGCGCACCATGTTCTGTTCCCCGCAGCCATAGGGCATGGCCAGGAGGCGGTCCACGTTCTGCAGCGCGTTGCCCATGATGTCACCTGCACCGGGTGAGGATCATCGTCACCAGCGCGCACCCCATACCCCCATCCCATCGACTTTGAAGCATCCCACCTGCAGCTGAGATCTCTGCACCTCATTTCCATCCCTTACCCATCACAGTGACATGAGCTCGCTGGGAGCCCTTCAAGATGTTGGCAGGAAGCTCCAGGGACACTTCTTCAGAGGCTGTGGGGATGGAGGGCGATGGCAATGAGGTGGCAGTGGATGTGGCTCCGCAGCATCCTCGCCCACCCCTTGCTGCTCCAAGGGGCCCATGTCCATGGCTCCTCCAGCTTGGTGGCCCTCATGGCCAGCATCCCCATGTTCCCCCAACAGTGCTGGATGCTCCTACCTTCCTGGCAGAGCAGGGAGCTGTGTGCCTTCTCCACCAGGATGCCACCGGGCTGTAGGAAACAACACACGGTCAATCCTGTATCCTCCATGTCCCCCAGGGCCATCCCTGCACTGACGCTTGGTGCTGTCCCACTCCCAAGACAATGCATTGCACCCCCAGGTCTGCTCAGCCCCCATCTTTCTTTCCTCCCTCATAACCTGTCTGACCTGCACCAGTAATGGCTTTATCACGGTGTCCACACGCCCCTGGGCCGGCACCACGGGCTCCTCGTTGCCACAGAGCTCCTCAGAGCTTATGGCCTCAGTGCTGACGGTGATGTTCACCTCTCCTGCAATGCCAATGGGACATCCAGTCACCACAGAGCCCCCCAGCCAACACTGCAGCCCCATGGGCTTTGAATGGGCCTGGTTGGGTTGGGATGGGAGGTGACAGGGAAGGGATAAGTGGAGCAGAGAAGAGCTTGGGAGATGGCATCATGTTTTCTGACACTCTCCCTGTCCACCCCACTGTATCAGAGGGTCCCCAGGCAGCAGGGCAGGGAATCCCTGTGCCCATACCCAGGTTGGTGGCCTTCACATCCCACCGGAACGTCTTGGCTTCATCTGCACAAACACAGCTGCTGTACACTGCACCTGCAACTGCTGACACCTCCAGCTCCGCTGAGTCTGCCAGTGTCACCTGGACCTGCAGACCACAACAACATCAGCCACCTGCCAGGGCACAGCCCCCAGCCCCCTGCCCGCCATGCTCACCCGTAGGCACTGCCGCAGGTAATTGAAGACAGTGGCAACCAGAGAGAAGGCTTCACCACGGATCACAGCATAGGGCAGCGCCAGGTCCACAAAGAAGGGTTTGAAGACTGTGAGGGTTGTGGCAGGGGCCAGCCCCAAGCCCACGGGTGCTGTGCAGAACATCTCAGCTTTCCATTCCGTGATGGCATCGGGCACTGTCATAGTCATCTCCGCAGAGCCCTCCTCCCTGCAGGACAGAGCATCCAGAGGCCACCAAGGGTCACTCACTGGTGGTATCTGAGCTGGTTCTCTCCAGTGAGGGGAAGGAGCCATCCTGGGAGCTCTCCCCATTCCTACTCACCCCACGGGCACCAGGTCCCACAGCCACGTCTCTGGGAAATGAGTCCGGGGAGCTGGCGGCTCTTCCTCTTTGCTGGGGGCAGGTGAGGCACTACCCAACAAGGGGATTTCTATCCTGCTACTCAGCATGGGGATCATTGTCCTCTCTCTGTTTATGGCAGTGGACCTGGATTCCCCTAGAAATAGCAGAGCAGAAACGAGGTTTCCATGGGTTTCTGCTGCCTAGCCCAGGGCTGGATGTCTGTGGAAGGCAGACACAAGCAGCCAAAATCCCCTCAACCAAGAACTGAGCCAGCCTGGAAGCCCTGTCAGATAGCCTTCCCCACCCCACCAAGAGTGGGGATGCAGGGCCAGCCCCTCCTGTACAGAGTGCTTTTTGAAGATCGTAGAATCATAGAATGGCTTAGGTTGGAAGGGACCTTAAAGATCGTAGAACCATGGAATCATGGCATGGTTGGGTTGGAAGGGACCTCAGAGCCCCACCAGCCCCAATCCATGCCCTGGTGTCCCCAGCCAGATCAGGCTGCCCAGGGCCCCATCCAGCCTGGCTTTGAATGCCTCCAGGGATGGGGCATGCTGGCAGGATGCTGACCTCCAAGACCTGTCATAATGTGCATCTCAGGCCTGTAAAATCTCTCTTTGCAAACATCCTTCGTCTTGGCATTGGTGAGAAGCTTCAGTGCTGCATCCTGTGAAAAATAAAGGAGGTTGGCCATCTCCAAAACCAGTGGGATGATTATTCCCACCTGAGCAGTGAATGGTCATGGGGCACTGCTGAGCTTTCCAGGCACTCTGCACAAACCACAGTTGGCTCTCAGCAATGAGGCTGAAGGCTTTACCTGAAATAACATGTAGGGGTTCATCTGGAAGTGGTCCCAGTAAGGTGGTAAAATATATCTCCTTGAACGGCGAGAATCTTCAGGCTCTATCATGGTAACTCTGGCGATGGGGAAGGGGGGATAGTACCAGGAAGGTGGACAGGGCGGTGGGTCTCGAATTCTTCCAGGGTAATCAAAACTGGGAAGCACTTTGTAGATCTGGGAATAAAGATATGTATTAGGCACAAAACCATGCCACCTTCACACCCTACGAGGGGCTGAACGATCTACTCCATGTCACCTTCTCTTCCATCCTGCCCGGTCTATGGTGGTGCTAAAGGGGAAAAAGTCATCATGGGATCGCCTACCTCTGCTGTGCTGAGCTCAGCCTCGGGCTTCAGGAGCAGCACGCTGCGATCCACGGCACGGATGGCACAGAGGGAGCCTGGGGCTGCCTCCAGCTCCATCTTCAGCGCTGAGCCAGGCAGCGCCCGCTCCTTGGAAAAGGCCATTTTCACCTGGGGGGGACAGGGGAAGGACAAGGAGCCATGGATGCGGAGCTCTTCTGGAGCAGCATGGCATGGATAAAATCAAGCTGAAGGTTTGGGGGATCTGGGTGTGGGCTGGAGAGACTGTGATGCTGTGACATGTCTGGAGCAGGGTGAGGCAACAGGATCATGGAATGATTTCACAACTCACCTTGTTGGGGAGGCACTTGAGCACGTTAAGCTTGGTGCTGGCAGCCAGCATCTCACCATTGGGGAGCACTGCGTAGCACAGCACCGTGGCCATGGGCGCCAGCTCGAGACTGGTGGGCAGCTCCAGGGAGAAAGAGCCTCTCAACCCTGGGACAAAGAGGGAAATGAGGTCCAGGCACAGGCAGCAAAGCCCTACACAGCCCATCCCTGCAGGACCCACTTGCACCCAAAGGCAGCTCCTTCCTGAGGATGTTGGCAATGGTCCCCTTGGCCAGGACCTGCAAAAGAAAAGAGGGGAATGGCCAACTCAGAGCCATACCCTGTTGGAGGATGTATGCAAGGGCTAGAGTGATGGGATGGTTTTGAGGTTGTCCGGTCTTCATTCCCAACAAGGACTCCCCTTTGCAAGTACACATACACTGGTCCATTAGTCTAGCCAACGGAGAGCAACCATAGCCTGACTCTCCAGGACACAGCCATGCACTTGTGTGTAGATAAGGAATCCATGCCGTTACACCTGCTGCCCTTCCTCCCCAGATGAAGACTCACCAGGAAGACAACGTCCAGGCTCTGCAGCTCGCTCCCCAGAGCCTCCTTGTTGAGGGTATAATCCACGTGGAGCTGCTTGGGCTGGCTGCAGGACAGCTTGCCCTCCAGCCGGCGGATATGCAGGAAGCTCTGGCTCTTCGAAAAGAAGGGGCTGAGGTTCAAATAAGCTGCGTTGAAGGTGGGTAATGAGGCACCATCCTGGCTGTGAGCCGACGTGTTGACTTTGCCCTGAGTGATGAGGGTGGAACTGATATAGGCTGTTGGCTTGGCTTGGAGAAGTCTCCCCAGCCTTGTAAAAATGGAGAAAGCCATGTGAGGAGCCCCAAAGGGTGACCCAAGTTTCTTACAGTCAGGGTGACTCTGTTACGCCAGCCAGAGGTGTCCAGCTCAAAGGAGGCTCTCCCAGATTTGTCCGTCAGGAAGCTGTGTTCTTTCTCATTGTTAACGATGAGCACCAGCTGCTGCCCCTCCAGGGCAGAGCCATCTGCTCCCTTCAGCTGCATCTGCAGAGAGGAAAGGCGAGAGGCATGCCTTGGGCTGAAGGCACAGGGCAGGGGTGGGGAGTGGGGCTGCCAGGAACCCCCATTACCGTCCCAGTGTAGGGCAGCCCACGCTTGTAGAAGTCATCAGTGTTTTCAAAGGTGACCGTGAAGATTTTGTGCAAAATTCTGCAGGTCTTGGTGTTGTTCATCTCCACCCCTGTGGAGAAGGAGCGGGGAGATGAGTGTGTCTTGGCGACACAGGGCACAGCTTAGCCTGAGCCTGATTCCTGCACACCTGTACCTCTAAATCACAACACTACTCACGGGCTTCCCTGGAGAGACCGATGCCTCCATGCTGTGTGCATTTGGGTGCACACAGGGATGAATGCAAAAACACTCCCACCAGCACTCCTACCTGTCCCCTCCTCCACCAGCGATGCCTTCACTTGGAATTCCTTCTGCAGTCTGTAGTTGCTCAGGTTGAAGGAAGACATCAAGACCTCTGTTGAAAAGCAGCCGTTCTTCTCGGTCTGGAGGGAGGGAGTTAACCACACTCACCAGCACTGGGACTGGCTGTCCCAGTCTCACCCGTGCTCCCAGCTTTGCTCACCTGCCCATCAACCTCAGTGCAGATGTCCTTGCTTTCCTCGGGAACAGGTGGATACCTTCTGTAACTCCAGGGCTGGCACAAGCTAGCATGGACCTTCCCCTGGACAGGCTTCCCGTAGGTGTATCTATGGGGCAGAGGGTGGTGAGCGTGTGAAGGGTCCTCCATCCATCCCCTCCACGTTGCCACAATTTGGGCTCACCGTCCACAGATCTGCAGCTGGAACTTCTCATCCTTCTCCCACACGGTGGGGGGAAGATCAATGGTCACCTCAAATTTGGGCAGCACTGGTGGAGAAACAAGGCAAGAGCCGGGTTGCCACTCCCAGCACAAGGACATGGGCTGACATAGGGTGGCCATGGGGACATGCCAAGATGGGGCTCCCACCCGCCATGCACCTCCCATCCCCACACACCATATTCCTCCACGCTGAAGGAGTGAGTCTTCCTCTCCACGTGAATGGTGTATGTGCCCAACGCCGGCTCTGCAGCCAATGGGAGGGACAGTTCCACGATGCCCTGCCGTGGGCTCACATCTCGCCACTGCGCAATGCGGTTCCCTCTGGGATCCTGTGCATGGGGACGAGCAGTTTAGGTTTCTCCTCTCCCAGCTGTGCCCCCTTCCCGAGCCCACCCAGGAGCTCTCCCACACTGACCTTCAGGAAGACGAGGGGTAGCTGGAAGGCAAAGAGGAGATGGTTAGAGGGGAAATTCGGTGGGTCTCAGCAGGGTGGGGACATCTCTGAAGCCACGGGCAAAGCACAGTGAGAGCTATTTAGGTTCAATATTGGGAAACATTTCTTCTCCAAAAGAGTGGTCAGGCATTGGAACTGCTAAGGAAGATATGGATTCATTGTCCCTGAAGGTGTTCAAGAAACATGGCACTGAGAGACATGGTTGGTGGGCATGGTGGGAGCAGGTTGGGGTTAGACTTGGGGATCTGAGAGGTCTTTTCCAGCCTTCATGGCTCTATGCTTCTATTTTTGGCAGGCTGTGAAATTCCATCCTTTTGGTCTGTTTTGAGGCTGATTATGAGCCTGTGGACGGCTTGAGGTGGGCTGAGCACTGCCAGCACAGCATGGGGAGGTAGCATCTCCCAGTGCCTTTGCCTTCGACATTTCATCTGGGAACCTTTTGCCCTTCCATTGACATGATTGATTGCTCAGGAGTACCCGACTGAACTAACCTGTAATTCTGGTGTCTTGTGATCCTATTGATATCAATAGCACTTTCCCTGCTTCCTACTCACTGCTCCTACATCTCTCAATGAAATTGGGAACATTGCCACATTGCGTGTGCAGTTCTGCTTCCTCCCTTCTTGCCCTCATGAATGACACAACACATTCCTAGCTCAGGGTGCCCAGCAGCTCAGTTGGCTGGGGCAGGATTCCCACTGGCTGATCCCCACACCTGTGCCACAGACAGAAGGACAGTAGTGCCAAGGTCACCTCCCCCTCCCCTGTCCTCAACCCTTCTCTCACCTTCTTCTCACTGGCAACGAAGTTTTTATCCAAAGAGACGATCCGAAATTTCACTGGAAAGAGCAAGAAGGAGTGAGTGGTGGGTTCATTGCCAAAGGAAGATGGATGGAAACCCACTCTGAGCCCTGCAGTGGGGCTGGATTCCCTCCCACCCCTCACCTTGCTGTCCAGGCTTGTAGACAGCTTTGTCTGTCTGTACAAAGATCCCAGGCTCCAGGGCTCTCAGCATCACGCTCTTCCTGGAGACATTCAGGGAATCTCCCCTGAATGAGACGTACAGAAGTGCAATTTCCTCCTTCCTCTTGGAGGGGGCTGGAACCTAGCGGGGGGAAATGCCGGAAGACAGTCAAGGTGCACAGATATTTTTCCTGTTTTCCCCACAAAAAAAACGGGGGAAATCAGCCTGGCTCAGTGGGGTTGGAGGCAATGGGGTGCACAGGGCATTCTGGGGTGACACTCACAGGGAAGGTGACGTTCAAAAGCAGCCGAGGCTCCTCAACCATCCTCTCCAGCAGGGTGATGTTTCCAGCCCCATCTTCTCTCTGCAGCTGGATGGTCACCTGGGTTGGCTGGTGGACATTGCTGAGATGGACCCATACTGTTGCTGAATATGGGTGGTAGAGCACAGCTGGGGATGTCACCACGTAATGCCTGGAAAGGAGAAGAATCACAGAGCCATTATGTTGGATTAAACCTCTAAGATCATCAAGTCAAACCCCAACCCCTCCCCATGATGTCCACTCATAGAATCACAGAATCATTAAGGCTGGAAAAGATCTCTAAGATCATCTGGTCCAACCATTCACCTACTGCCAATATTGCCCGCTAAACCTAAGTCCCTAAGTATGTCCCCATATCCCATGTGGCAGCCAGGAGCACATCCTGGGACAGTCCCCATGGGGTGACATCAGCAATAAACCAGAGCTACCAGCCCCAAAAACTTCCAGCTGTCATGTCCTTGGTGCTCATGGGCAGGGACAACTCCCTACCCCAAGCATTCCCACCCTGACCAGCCAAGGAGCCAAGACTAAATGCCCTCCCAGCAGACACAGACAGACAGATGGACAAGAAAAGGGCTTACAGTGCTTCAGATGCTCCAGTAGTGAGGTGGAAGATGAGAAGGAGCAGCCAGGTCGGGGCTGCTGGCGACCTCATGCTGATGAATGCCAGGGATGGGTGAAGCCTTCTGTAGCTGTTGGGTGGCTGTAGACCTGTGTCTGTTTTGCTGCAGGCTCTGAAATGAGAGCTTCACTTTTCCCGATCGAGCAAAAAAGGCTTGGGACGAGCAGCCAATGCGGACTTGCAGATATAACTAAGGCAATATTTGCCATCCTGGGTTCAAGGCTGTGATGGATTTTTGCAATTTGAGATGTTCCCGTAGGCTGGAGAGGCTCAGAACCAGGGGGCAGGACCTTCCTACACTGCTTTGCTGGGAAGTGATGATAGGAGGGAGCAGGGCCAAGTTCCCAAAATGAAAGTAGGCAGTACACTGTGTGAGCCAGTGGCAATTTCTCAGAAGGGTTTGTTTCCAGATCTTTCCAGTTTTCCCAAACAATAGATTTGGGGTTGCCTTTTTCCCAAATTTCCTCCAATCTCATCAAAACAGGCAGGAGCACTGGAAGCCAGGATGGAGATGAGCTATTTCCCATGGGTTCCCCACCGTCCTTGTAGGAACAAGGGGGGAGCGTGGTTGCACGCTGGCCCCCAGCCCATCCATCCACCCCCAGATGTGGGTGTGGGTCAGTGTCCTACCGGGTGTCCCCAGGGTGGCACGGTGTGACAGAGATGGGCCCTTTGGGACATGGGGGTGGGATAAAAGTGGGGACCGTAGGCAGCAAGGCCACGGGGAGATCGATACAGGATCCTCTGCCTCTCTCATCTGTGCCCACTGGGGAAATATTGCAAGGAGGATTTGTCACCTGGGGATGCAGGTGTTGCCACCCATGCAACAAACACTCTTTCAGTTCTAGTTCCAGCTTTTTATTTCGCAAAACAAAGCGGACAGTGGATGCAAATAAACTGCAGCCCCTTTTATGCATCATTAAGCAGGACAGGAACACTGAAACCCAGGAACAAAGTGCCAGCCCTTAGGGGTGGCTCGGGCCAGGGATGCTGGGAAAGAGCCTGAAGACAAGGAACTTTCATGCAGGAAAAACCTTTTGCTGCTTTTATTTCCTTTCTTGCATTTTTCTTACTTTTCCAGCCTGGCAGAACAGGAGCAGTCTGGACCATCCTCCCCATGGCCAGCCATTGCTCCTGGCCCACATCATCATGTTTGCATTGATCCCCAGGGGTTTTCTGCCTTTTTTTTTTTTTTCCAGGAATTACACTGATGTCAGCTCAAGGGCAACAACGTCTCCATGGTGGGCAGCAAAGCAGATGTCCCCCACTGGCCCCTGATGCACACGAATGAAGTGGATGAAGCAGCCAGGGTGGAACAGGGACCACAAGTGGCTTTTGGAGTCCTCATCTCAACCACGTTGCTGAAGGCTCCAGTCAGGCAAAGGGGATGAGGCAGCAGGAATGGGCAGAGGCTTGAGACCTCAGCTGCCTGGTAGGTACGATGCAGTCAGGAACAGAACGGCCAGGAAGCTGCAGTTTCCATTCATGTCAATCTTCAACTCTGGGAAGGCTGAAATACAGCAGGTATGAGGCCTGGATCAGAGTGAGCCTGACCTCCATCCCAGAAACACCTCTCCTCCTTCTAACACACAGTCAACCCATCTGAATCATATCCTCACTGCCCCCCTGGCCACCAATGTGCCAGGAGAGCTCAGGACCCAAAGCAGACCCCACTTGGACGCTATCCCCACTGCCTCCTTGTCCAGGAGAGCCCAGGACTACATGGACCGAGCTGGGCTGTCCTTGGAGAAGCCCCATGCGTGGTGTGACAAGGGGAGCAAACTGGACACCATCCGGGTTCACCTTCACAACCAGCCACTTTGTCACAGTGTCCATGTCCCTCTGTGCTGGCACCACGGGCAACTCTGTGCCACACAGCTCCTCCGTGTGCAGGGCCTGGGCACTGACAGTGACATCACCTTCCCTGCAGGTACAGACAGGGATGGAGCTGTGACACAGCCCTGAGACCCCAGCCCTTCACCCACCAGCAAATGCATTCATACTCAGACTGATGCCTTACATGTCCCAGCAGAAGGTCCTGGCTTTGTACCCACACACACAGCTGCCATCCGTGTCATCTTCCCTCTCCAACACATCCAGCTTTTCTGAGTCCTCCAGCATCACCCAAACCTGCAGATGCCAGCAATATCAGCCCTCCACCAGGTCGTAGCCCCTGGCCCCATGGTCCCTGGCCCACCCCGCTCACCCATAGGCAGGTGATCGATGATGGTGGCAGCCACAGTAAAGCTTTTGCCACAAGTGACAGCAGAGGGCAGGGCCAGCTCCACCAAGAAGGGCTTGTAAGCCATGAGGGTGGCAACGGCGGCCAGCCCCAACCTATGGGCGCAGTGCAGAACATCCCAGCTTTCCACTCCGTGATGGCATCGGGCACCGTCACCCTCACTTCTGCAGAGCCCTCCTCCTTGCAGATCGTGGGACAGAACGTCCAGAGGCCACCAAGGGTTGCCCGCAGCTGGTGGCATCTGGGCTTGATCTTTGGGCCAGCGGTCCCAAGCCCAAAGCCCAGAGGACTTTGCCATGCGCTGTCCAGGGGGCTGGTGCTGAAGTGGGAGGGAAGGGGCCAGATGCGTCTCAGTGGCTACATGGACAGCAGAGCCCTGGGTGCTGCTCCCAGTGGGGAAGTAGATGTGGTACAGACTCCATACTCACCCCACAGAGACCAGTTGCCACAGCCACGTCCCCAGAAATTCCATCTGCCGTGCTAGGTCCAACTAGATTCTGGGTTCTGCCATAGCTGCCCTTTCATTCTCCTCTGGCTCTCCTGGTGGACACGACATGACAGCACTGCCAGAAAGGGAGGACAGGGCAGCATGGAGGCTGCTGCGCACTCTCTCTGCTCACCTAGTATTTGGAAGCACTTAAATAAGCACATTTCCAGCACAGTGTTGGTGACACTTTTCAAGTCTGCAATCTGAATCACGATAAGTAAGAGAGGATCACATCGTGCTGAAGCCCAGAGGTGTTCAAATTCCTTTCCATCCCTCTCTATTCAATCTGAGCCCAGGTTTGAAGTGGACAAGCAGATCTTATCCCCATCTTCATTGAATGCTGCAGTACTTGGACTGACGGATATATTTCACGTGTCTCTCTTAAGCTGAAGAAGTAGGGTTCAGTGCATCTCATGTGGGGGATGTAAGAGGATGGTTCATGGGTACGGGCATGGGGTGGGTGAGGCAGACCATTCCTGGGAGGAAGAAGAACACAAGGCAAGGCTGGGGGCTCGTACTATATCTGGGTCGCACCGACTCCCATAGTCGGGATATGATGGTTCCTCCCTAATCCCACAGCGTTTGAGGCTAATAGGGTAGAGCTCCTCAAACACATCATAAGGATTAAGTGGCATAGAACTTGCTGTCTGGTCATAAAAGGGACAGACAGTAGTAGTCAGGACTTGATCTTTGGAGTGAGAGCTGTCTTCAGAAGATAGGTGTAAGCTGGAGACCTAAACCGAAGAACATGAGCTCCAGCTGAGAAATACATGAAGTGCTCAAGGCCCAGCTCCAACCCCACTGCTCCTGAACCTCCCCGGGCCCGCAGTGATACTGCCAGCCTCAGCCAGTGAAGACCCCAAGGAAATGCACCAGCCCAGTACAGAGACTCACCATGCTGAAGCTGGTGGTGACCTTGAGACCAGCGTACCACATGTGCTCATCCATGGTGTGGATGGCACACAGGGACTCCGGAACAGCCTGCATCTTCAGTTGCATCTGAGAGCCTGCCAGAGCCTTTTGTTCTGGGAAGGACAGCTTCACCTAGGGAGAAGGAAGGCTTGGGTTAGGGGAGAGACTCTCAGGAAGAACTTTCTCTCCATGCTCCAAGAATTGGCCGAGAGTGAAGAGCAAGGGGTGTGGTGGAATCCAGAAGATGGGTTGCAGCCCCCACACACCTAGTTGGGGAAGCAGAGGGCAACGTGCAGCAGAGTCCAGTCGATCAAAGTACAGCCTCTGGGCAGAATCGCATCGCACAGCACTGTGGCTGTGGGCACCAACTTGTGGCCAGAGGGCAGCTCCACAGAGAAGGAACCACTTAGTGCTGAGACAGAGAGGGAAATCAGGTCCAGATATGGGCAGCAAAGCCCCACACTGCCCATCCTGCTGCAGGACCCACCTGCCTCCACAAGCAGCTCCTTCCTGAAGATGGTCACAAGGGTTTCTTTGGCCAGGATCTGCAAAAGAGGAGATGGGAATGGCTAAACCAGTTCTGCACGATGAATGGAAATGGTACTCTTAAGACCCAACAGTTGAAGCCCAAGCCTTGAAGCCAACCGTGCATCCCAAGGGCTTGCTGGAAACGGCTTCATCCTGAGCAGTCCAGAAGCTTTATTCTCATTTTGGATGAAATTCTTATTTCAGATGAAGACTCACAGGAGGAACACACTTCAGAAACTCCTCACTCAATTTGTAATACACCTGGATCTGCAGGGGCTGGCTGCAGGGCAGCGTCATTTTCATCCTGCAGATCTTCAAGAAACTTAAGCTGTCCCAGTCAGAGGGATCTGGGATGTGGCTGTTGTATTGGTTCTTGGGCTAGAAAGACAGAGATACATCCATGAGCTAACCCCAAGGGATGGAAATCAGGGATCTCAAAAGTAAAGGCAGCTCAGCAGCCACAACCATCACACATTTTGATGCGGCATCCCTGCAGGAGCATGGCTAGAAACATGATCCAGCTCTGTTCAGACTCCAGAAAAGAGCTGTGTGCCGTCATGGGCTGGTCAAAAGGAAGCTCAAAGGAACAGAGTGGATGGCAAGAAGATAGGAAGGAAACAAGTACCCCACAGCTATTTGGTCTTCTTTTGGGATGGTGAAGGTAGAAGAGATCCCACTGGCCCCCTTCAGCAGCATCTGCACTAAGAGCAAGGGGAGATGCCCAGGTTGGGCTGGAGCCATGGGGCAGGGGTGGCAAAGTGGGGCTTTGAGGCATGAGAAGCCCCCATTACCTTTCCATCATAGGACATCCCACTGTTGAATCCATTGGTGTCCTTGGAGGCATCTACGGGCATTTCAGGAAAAATCTTGCAGCTTTTAGTAATGCTTTTTGTCTTTCCTGCAGAAAGAAAGGGCAAAAATAGAGAGGCTCTGGGTGACGTGCTTTCCATCCCTGCTTTCCCCCTTGCATGCTCTCCCCCTATGTCTTTGTGGTGCTCCTCAAGGAAATGAGCAGAAAAAGATGTGTTGGTCCTCCACAGGATGCCTCCATGAACTCATGGAGATGGTCCATTAGGTGCACAGGTTGCCAAGACGGCCAGCAGCATCCTGGATTGTATCAGCAATAGTGCAGCCAGCAGGAGCAGGAGCTGGTCGTCCCTCTGTACTCATTTGTGGCAAGGTGGGGATCACCCTCTGCTCCTGGTAACAGGGATAGGATGAGAAGGAATGGCCTCAAGTTGCACCAAGGAGTTTCAGGTTGAATATCAGGAAGAATTTCTTCTCCAAAAGAGCGGTCAGGCTCTGGAATGGCCTGCTGAGGGAGATGGTTGGGTCTGTGTCCCTGGAGGTCAAGAAACATTTAGATGTTGTACTAGGGGACACGGTTTAGTGGGGAAATAGTGGTAGGTGGATACTTGGACTAGGTGATCTTGGAGATTTTTTCCAATCCTTATGATTCTATTCCATGATTCTATGTTTAGGGGCAAGATTTGCGCAGTGCAAAACCACACTTCTTGAGCAACAAGCACAAGAAATGGTCAACAGGGGTGACAGGAGTTGTAGTGTGAGCAGAACTAGTATTAACCTGGATCTGGGCACTAATGAAATACACATCTTTACCCAAAAATATCCTTCTTAGTGGCTGAAGGCAAAGAGGAGAGGCCGAAGATCTGTCATTCCTGTCTGCGCTGCGATGAACTTGGGGTCCCACAGACGTGCAGTGGGACTTTCTCATCCATCCCCATCACGAAGGAGGGCAGCTGGAGCAGCACTTTGAACCGGGTATTCCCTGGTGAAGAGTGACCAAGAATGGGACCGTGCCCGTTTCTTGCCATCTCCATGATGGCTCCCAGAAGCCTTCCTCCCACCTCAAAGGCGTGATTCTTCTCCTCTGCCTTGATGGTGCACATGCCCAGGGCTGCATTCCTGGAAGGACAGGTCCATGATGCCCTGCTATGGGGTCACATCCAGACACCCCACAATGTTGTTTTTTCTGGGATCCTGCGCACAGGGACAGGCAGTGTCAGCCCTTTGAGAGGCTGACGATGGGGTGTGAACAAGGAATTCATGCTCTTTTTGTCCCTCTTTGTGACTTCCCTGAAGCAGGGATGTCCTCCCTGTTGCTGTACATGGTCCCCAGCAGCACACACATATGGAATGGCACAAGGTGAGGACTCACTCACATGCACAGTCACTGAGGGAAGCTGCAAAAACAGAAAGGTAGACATCAGCATTCAGCACCAAAGCACGAGAAGCCCAACCCACGATTTCGCCCATCTCCCTGCACTCATCCCCTCCACCCTCATGGTGACACTACTGTTGGGACCCCACCTGTTTGGTGCATGGAGACCCTATTGCCTCCACACCCCCCTGCACCCTGATCCCATCTCACCTTTCTGTCACAGGGCATGAAGTCTTCATCCAAACAGAGAATTCGAAACTTCACCGGAAAGAGCAAATCCCAGAGCAGGAGTGAGTGCTATGGGGCTGGGGCCCAACCTGGGAACCCAGCTGGGGATCTCATGCCAGGAGTCCGTGACATCTTCCCACAGCTCCTGATCCTCACTGGTTTGTCCAGGCTTGTAGGCAGTCCTGTCTGTCTGTATCATAGTCCACAGACCTGGGGCTTTCAGGAGGACCTTCCTACACCTGGAGACCTTCAGGGAACCTCCTCGGATGGTGATGTGCACATACACATCCTCCTCAGTTGGGGTAGTAACCTGCCTCAGGCAAACCAAAGAAATGGGTGCAAAGACTTTATGGTGGAATTGGGCACCATCATCACCTTCCCCTTGTCCCTGCATGGAGCAGGGACCAATGTGCATGGGAAGATGATGGGGGAGAGTTCACAAGCTCTTTGTACGTACCCTGTGTCCCTCTGCTCTTCAAGTCATTGCCCACCCAGGACAGCCTGTGTCCCCACCCCATGGAGGGACCTAAGGGGGGGGACATCCCTTCTTGGGGTCACCCACGTTGGGGAAGAGAGGCCAGTCCAGCTGGAGGCTCCTGCTACTCATCTCCTTCAGGGTGATGCTGGGGATGCCATGGCTGCTCTTCAGGCTGAGGGTGACGCGCACTGGCTCATCCAGGTCCACAAGATGGATGTGCATCTTGCCCCCATGCGAGTAGTAGATCACATAGGGGAACATCACCATGAAGCTTCTAGGCAGAAGACACTTTGACAGTGGAGGTGGGCAGGGACCCTCACCAAAACCCAATGCTCAGCATCCACAGGCACTAATCCCTCTGTCCTCACAGGGACAACACACACTCCCAAGCACCTCCACCCAAACCAGGCAACCACACTCATGATGAGGACGGACCCTGAGCACCAGCAGCAAGCTAAGACCACCCACCATCCCACCCAGCATGGACAGACTGACACGAAGAGGTCTTATGGCCATGCAGCTGCTCCAGCAATGAGGTGCAGGACGCAGAGCAGCAGGCAGGTCAGGGCTGCTCTGGACCCCATATGTGGGGGAAGAACATGGAGGCAAGGCGAGCTTCAAGCCCTCATATTGAGTCTTCCTCCTCTCCCGTTCACCCTTTCCTCCCTGGTGGAGCGAGCAAAACCCAGCGAGGTCTCCAGCTGGGACAGTGTTTAGCCACCCAGTCCACCCCCAGGTGGGTTCCAGGCTCTCAGCAGCCGAGCACAACCCATAGCAGCAGGCATGTGGCAGCCCTGGGAAAATAAGGTCCTCCATGTGCCCTCTGCCACTGACCATCTCTACATGATGGTTACTGACCTGGAGAGCTCTGACCCACCATTGCTAATAGTGCTGCCCAGCAGAATAGAAAATTTCTGCTGTTTTTCAGAATTTCTTCCAGACATTTCCAAGAGCAGCAACGATGAACCAAAGCACTATGCACCTTCTTGGCCACGGTTTGCCCATTATCTTCAGAGATGCTCCACGTGCAGCATGGCCATCCCCACCTGCCCTCATCCCCCAGGCTCAGGCATGGCACTGTGCACAAACAACAGCTGTGAACTTTTTAATTTTGCACCCTTATCTCATCAGTCTGCATTGAGGAAGCTCTTTTCATGTAGCAATTTCCCCCTCCCCACATCCCTCCAGTCCCCACAGGCTCACCACATGTTCTGGACACCTCCTCATGTCTGCATGCATGAGGACAGCACAATCAGTAGGACCCTGGGCAACGAGCCCATGGATGAACAACACCACAAGAGATGGAGAAGGAAGCAGCAAGCTCTACCTGGTACCTGGTACCCAACCCCCCTGGTGTCCCCATGAGCTCTGCCTAATCATTGGTCCCATTTGCATCCTCCTCATGCCACGTGCAGTCAGTCCCCTTGGTGGCCCCAGTGCGTGGGAGCAGAGGAAGCTCCGCACACTGATCCCTGCAGTGATTTGCAGACATCTCAGAGAAGACATCGACCATGATGTTGCGGACAGTCTCTGTCAGCTCTGGGACATCCTTCGGGCTCAGGCCACGGGTTTCTATCCTGGGGAGAACTCGGATGGTGAACATCCCTGGAAATGGAGAGGAGAGGCCAGGTCATCCTACCAACGTCCTCCACCGCTGGATGCCTCCACACACCTCAGTGTCCTTCATAAAGACCACCAGCCCTCATGCACCCCATCCCCACCGCCTCTGCAATGGGGCTTCTTGTCCTCCACTTACCAGGGGTGAATTTCTTCTCCTTGGAGCTGAAGAAGTCCCAGTATGGAGAAATCACAACCGGAAAAATGGGAACCTGAAGGAGATGGAGGTTCATGCAGACCCCTCCCCATTTAACACCAGTAGGACTCTAGTTCCTGCTATGCCCCAGGTCCCTGTCACCTCCCTGGGCTCTGCAGACCCAAGAAGACCCTAACATCCTCCATCCCTCTTTGCCAAGGGCGGATGACAGAGAGTGTTCTATGGGCAGGGGATGCCTTGGGAGATAACAACCCCAACTTGATGCCTTACCTGAGCCTGCACAGCCAGGTGAAACGCCCCACGCTTGAAGGGCAGCATGGATCTGCTCTGGTTCCTGGTGCCTTCTGGGAAAATCCATACTCGGAGCTGCACAGGACAGAGAGAGCTGTGAGCACGGACCCCAGGCACCACCTCCCCACCATGACACCTGTGGTCCTCCCTGAACCCCCCTTTATTCCCAGATCAGTTTCTCCCACTCACATTTTCACGCTGTATGGTCTTGGCTGTCTGGGAGATGACATCGATGGCATCTCCCGTCCTTCGGCGGTCGATGAAGATGATGCCGCTGAGCCAGCAGGCCCAGCCCACGGTACCCATGTACAGGAGCTCCTTCTTGGCAATGGGCACACAGCGCTTTGGGATGACCTCCACCATGCCTGGAGGACGGATGGGAAGGAAACAATCACCCCCTACTTTGTGGTTCCTATCACCAACAGTAACACAGAGCCCCAACCCTTTCCCTGTAGCACACCCATAGCCCTGAGCTCAGCCCAACCCCAAAGGCTGCTCACATGGTGATGAACCCCTCCTCTCCCCTGCACATACCCATGAGGTCAAGGGAAGCTTGGTGGTTGCAAACTATCACATAGGGCTCCTTGAGATTCAGGTTCTCAGCACCCAGCACCTCTATCTTGATGCCATACAAGTGCTTGAGGGGCCGGATCGCAGCACAGAGGAGCCTAGGGCAGAGGGACACATGTGGGGAGCAGACTGACACAGAGAGGTGGAAGGGGCTCATGACAAGAGCAGGGAAGGCAAGAACCAGCTCATCAGAGCAACTCAGAATTGCTTCACTTGGCCTAAAGTCAGCTAGAGATGGAGGTTTTATCAGCTGGATGGGGAATGAGGAAGAGCCCTGTCACCATCCAGAGAGGCTTGGACAGGAAGGGTGACACCAGGATGGCAGTGCTGATGAAGGGTGACACTCAGTATGAGAATAACGAGAGGAATGGAGAAAGGATGGAGCAATGGGGATTGCAGCACCCATGCTGGAGATAAATATACTTCTGACGTTGAAATGGGGCACTTTCCGACTCAAAGCAATGGAGAGCATCTGTGCCAAGGATCTCACATCCAACAGTGAAGGCTTCAAACCTAATGTGGAAAGGGTGGTCAGGAAGAGCTCAGCACCAGGTGGGGAAGAGAAGAGGTTTGAGGAATGCCCCAAAGCCAGGACTAATGGCAGGAACCCTCTCCAAGCCGGAGGCGTTGTGATTTGGAGGCTGAGGAGGAGGAGATGGAGCTGGGTGTGCTGCGGTGGTGAGGTGGCGGTGGGATGAGACAAGGCACCGTGAGTCACGGCTGCATCATGCCAGGGATTTCCACTGAGCCGGAAGCGTTTGCACCAGGGCTCAAAGCAATGGGACATGCACGTGCTTGAGCATCATTCCTGCACAGAGAGAGTGAGGGAGAACGGCTGCACGAGGGGACTGATAACACCAAACCTCTGACTGCAATCCCGCCAAGGGCTCCAGATCTGCCTGCTCCGACACGTGATGGCTTGAGCTTGGAAATTCCACAGGCTCATCTTTCATCCTGACACAATTACATCCCTCCAGTATGCTATCATGGCCAGGAATTAAGCACCAGGGTTGCGTCAGCCCTGGAAGCAGCCCGTGTTGCTCAGAGATGCTATCATGGCCACCACCACCCCCAGCCTGGCTGAGCGATGGGGAAGCACCGGGGCATCCCTCTGGGACACTGAGATGATGGCATCACGAAATCCTGGAGTCCAGCTCCCAAAGTGGGCTGCACTGCCAGGGATGTGGGCATGCACGCTCATCCTGCCAACAAGTGCTTCAGACACTTCCAGTCCCTCATCTGATGACCCAATGGTGCAATGGCCAATTCTCCCCCTTATGTTACTCGATCCAACAGGGACCAGCCAGCCCAGTCCCAGGTGGTTGCCCCATCATGGTGTGCCCATTGCTAACCATGGACCACCGCAGTGTGCAGATGCACCACATGGACAAGACCGCAGCACTCATCGTGGCTCCAGGACTTAAATTGCTGTCCTGGCTATGGACACGACCACAAAACCACAAGATCCCACGACTCCATCATCACCAAGCCCCAGATGTCTCCATGCTGGAAGCACAACCCCAAGCCATACTCACTTCATGTTCTCCACGCAGCGTCCCCGAATTGCCGCGAAGGGGGAGATGAAAGTCGCCATGGTCAAGATCCAGATGTTGAAGAAGGTCACTTTGCAGAAGTAGCGGAAGGTTGCACTGTGCCGGAAAAGCAGCACAGGGAGGAGGAGGAGCAGCAGCAGCCCATGGAGAAGGGTCACATCCATCATGCCGCTTGGGTGTGGGGATGCTGGGGAGCTCAGCCTGCGTCCCCAGAGCTGGGGTGGAGAGCAGGGACACCAGGAGCAGGGCAGGTGAAGCCGGTGGATCAGCAGAGCGGTGTGTGGGCGTTCGGGGCTGGTCCAGGGAAGGAGCTGCCCCATACAGAGGCTTGTAGGGCTGGCAAGCAGGCACAGCACGTGAGGGTGGAGAGAAGGAGTGAGTCACTGCCGGAGACCCTGGGTCACCTGGGGAGTCACTGCTGATATGCATCCTGCCGGGCTATCAAGCACTGCAACGGCTTTTCACCAACACCTCTTTTCTGTTAGGGGTCACAGCCCCACTGCCCCATCTGTGTGCTGTCACCCAGATCCATGGGTTCCGTTGGCCCTTGGGTCAAAGCCAGCATCCCGGCTGCTCTCTGACAACGATATACCTTCAGTGAAACTGCTCTACTCCGTGCCCTCCACAGCTCCTTCCCCTGCTCCTCCTCCTCCCCACTTCTGGTAGCGTGGGTTTTGTGCCCCGGCCATGGGATGCCTCTGTGCTGCTCAAGTCAGTGTCACCCAGAGAGGGCCCCAGGGCTCACTTCCACCACGTGTGTGGCAATCCCTATTGCTCCATCCTCCCTCCCTTCCTCTCATTATTCCCATATTCAAGATTGGGCCATCCCCGCGGTGACTCCTCTCTTCCTCCTCATTTTGTGTGTACGGATACACAAAGTGTTGCACATCAGCATGGTTTTACCCCACATTCAGCTCAGTTTGGCTTTTGGATAGTCTCCATCACACCCCCCCATTTGCACCCCACTGCCCCCACCAGCACCGCATAGCCCCCATGGGCACCCCACATGCTCACCCAAGTGGCAACAGCCCCCCCTCTCTCACCTCCTTTGCTTGGAGGAAGCCCCACATTCAGGCACAGGGCCAGCAGTCTGGTTTAATTACAGATGCTTAATTAGTGCCAGCAGGGTGCTTTCTTAACAAAGCAAATTAATTACAGACAATGTGCTGCACTGAGATCTGAGGGGACTGATGGAGATTGGGGACACCTGTCTTGGCTCGACCCCACCCTGTACACCAAAATTGTGCTTCCGTGCACCAAAACAGTACACCCACGCACCAAAATAACATGTCCACACACCGAATAGCACATCCACGCTCCAAAATAGTGCATTTTGCTGGGCACATCATCTCCCTCCCCAAAACTCTTGGTACCATGGGGTACCCTGCAAGATCTTCTAGGGTGGAGGATGAGGATGTGCAGGAGCAGCCTCCTCAGGCTGCAGGGTGCTCAGAGCCACTCCTCCAGCATGTCGTAGTACTCTGCAGGGGGAAAGCACGGATTGAGGTTGGACAGAGGGAGCGGGGAGGTCTCAGCCCTCGGCTGGGCACATGGGGAGGTCAGTGCAACACCTCCCGCTGAAGGTACCTGATGCTGGTGGGATGCTGGCTCCGACGGTCCCTGTTGCACTGGGGGGTGGAGGAGGTGGCACCGCACTGATGGAGAGGGATGAGGACAGGAGTGAGTGAGTGCCCACCTGGTGTTGTCCCGTGTCCCTCCGGTTGTGCCAGGACACCCCTGCTACTCACACCTCCCTGTCCTCTGTGGCTGTGCCCAGGTGCCGCACGGCCGCAGGCCCCATAGCCTGACCCAGGAGTGGCCAGGCCCAGACGGGAGCAGAACCGGGATAAGGAATGTAGTGGTGGTGGAAAACCACAGCCTCCTCCTCCTCTCCAGGCTGCAAAGGCACCCCAAGTGTCTATGGGGATGAACAGAATTAGATACAATCTATTCTGGGGGTCAAACCAACCCAAAGAGCCCCAAAACCCCAAGGAGATCAGAGGGTGGAGAGCACCCATCAGTCCCAAAAAGGGACCAGGTGTTATCCATCCTCCCCACCCCATACCTGGGCAGTGGCTGGAGATGGCCCAAACCCAAAGGACACCAGTGCTGACACCGCCAGGCTGTTCATCACCACCTGGTGCATTTGGGAGTTCTGAATCATCATCAGCTCGATCAAATCTGCTGGGGAGCAAAGGGGCTCTGCGTCAGAGAGGGATTAGAGCAAGGGCATGGGATGAGCGGTGCAGATGCATCCCACGGGGTGGCACCAAGGTTTGTCCCAGTGCCAAGCACCAGGAGCCAACCCAGCCCCATGCCCCGATTTGGAAGCCCTAGGTGGCATTTAAAAATTATTTTGCTCAGATAAAGCTTTAAAATAGAGATCGTTCCGCCTTTCCTGATTGGCAAATGGGATTAAACATCTGGTCTGGCTGCGCACAAAAGGTGATTAGTGGTGCTGGAGGCTGCAGACTTTCCGCCCATTTGGAGAATTGCTGCAGTCCTGGCAGCACACAGGGCTTGGCAAAGCCTCCTTGGCGCATCCCCTTTAAGACATCCCCATTAAGACATCCTCATTAAAATATCTCCATTAAAACACCCCCATTAAAACATCCCCATCTGCTACAGGCACGAAATCCCCCCACAAAGTGCCTGCAAACCCACTGGTGGGTGGTGCCCAGGACCCTGCTGGCTTTGTGCGTGAGTGATTTGGAGCTCGTCCTTTTCTCCCTGTGTTTGGAGGCAGGATGGTTTCAGCACGGGGATGGCCATGGTCACACACCTCCCCGTAGGTGTGGGGGTCCGGTGGGATGGGCTGTGCCCATGGGAATCTGCTGGATGATGGTCAGTGGCTGCGAGGACACCGGCACGGGTGGGAGCTGAAAGACAGGAGGGGGAGAAAAGCCCCAGCGACAGGAGTCTGGAGTAGGGGGCAGCTCACACTGTGCCTACCCCAAACCCAGACCCCAGCCCCTCACCTCCCACCCACCCTGCTCTCCCCACCACCCCCTGGGCTGCTCTGTGTGGCTCACCCCATGTGGGATGGCAGAGGTCCCCACTGCAGCGTCCCCCCAGACCCCGCAGGCATTCCCCGCTGCCCCGAGCTCCATGGCCGGATGAGCAGCAATGCACCAGCAGCTTGTGCTCGTTGCTATAGCTGCTGGGGGCAAACAAACCCTCCCGGTGGGTTGGGCTGCTCGAGGTGAAACCCCAGACTGCTTCTCCCTGCTTGCATCCCCAGGACACCCTACCCACAAAAGGACTGACACTAAGGGGAGTTGTGCCCCCTCACAGGTGCTTTTGACCCTGCAAGGAACAGGGGCTGTGGGTTCTTCCCAGCCCTGTGCACTGGTCCCAGTGTTTGGGGAGCCCTGGTGCCAGGACTCGGCCCCGCCACTGGCCCACTGGCAGCATCCCATGGCTTTGACCAAGTGGTTTGGGAGTCTTCTCTAAAAACCCCCATCCCGCAGCCCCATGGTCTTCCCCAGGGCCACCCATCATGGACGGGGGGAGATGGCTCTGATCTCTGGGTGGGAGGCACGGAAAAGCCACCTGAAGGACAGGGATGGGAGGGTGGGGGCAGCTGGGACATGTTTTCATGCACCTGGCTGCTCGCTGATTGTGATGTGTTGAAAGGTCCCGTTGAGAGCTGAGGGAAAGCAGCTGGAGGCAGCTGCTGGGCAGCAGTGTGTCCCCGTGGGGCTGGGTGTCACCTGCACCTGGGACAGGTTTCCATGTGGGAGCACTGGGAGGGGTGTGGGGATGGAGTTCAGCACCCTGCGGCTGTGGGGTCTTCACTGATGGAGGATGAAGGTCCATCCACCCCACGGTTGTCCACTCTGACCCCATCTGTGACCAAGGCATGGTGCAGCAGGGGCCATTGCTCAGGTGCTACTTTGGACTTGATCCCCATGGGTCGCCACACGTCCTCTTGCATCCAAACCCACTGCAATGGAATTTTTTCCCCATCCTCCCAGTGTCCTCTGGTATCTTCCCTCTGCCTCTGTGAGCTGTTCCACTGCCCTTCCATGTGATTATTTCATCAACATTAAACTCAGAGCTCTCGGTGTCCCCTAGCACTGACCTGGGAACATCTCCTGCAGCCCAGAGCCGGCTCCGCTCATGAAGTGGGAACAGATCCCATCAAAACCCCACAACTGGAGACACCTCCGTATGGCAGGAGCAAAGTCAGCTGCTCAGACTCCAGCCCTTGGCTCCACGGGGGCTATTTTCTACTTGATTACACTTTACTCGATGTTCCTAATTTCTCCAGGCCCCGCTGGATTGTTTCACTGCCTTTTGTTATAGCTCCCAAATTCCCATTATTTGCACATTTGATTACCGTGCTGATTACCCCCTGCTTCTGGCAGAGCCTGGCGTGCTCTGAGCACAGCCTGCGTGTGTGTCATTCAGGAGCTCATCTTGTTCTTGTCTGCAAGAAGGATTCAAGCACTGCAGTGGACTTTTTGCCATGGTAGGACAGCAAGGGGACACGGTGGGAATTCTCTAAGACCGTTCTTGGCATCCCTGTCCCTTTTGAGGGTGTTATTCAGCGCTCTTGGTCCCAAACCTAGTGCCAACCCACTGTGGATCCAGTGCTACGCCCAGCCCCAGTGCATCTCAGCGCAAGGCAGAGGCTGGGGCTCAGCTCTGGGCATTTCTTGAGGAATGTCTGGAATTTCTTGCTCTGGAAACCCAAATCTTTGCCCTACATCAAACCCTGGGCCCCAACCTCAGCCCCATCTCTGGCTCAGGGCGGGCTCCACCTGCTGCTCTGCTTTGGGCCATGGTCTTGCATGGGCCCTGCAACATCTCTCATCACTCCTATCTGGGGACACCCCAAAATGAGGAAACACGGACATCAGGGACGCTCGGTCCACAGCCCCATGGTGGTCTCATGTCTCATGGTGGTCTCATAGTGGTCCCATGGCAGTCCCATGGTGGTCTCATGGCGACCCTATGACCATGCATGGCACTGCTGCATCATCAAAGCACAGCGGCTGATTTCCCACTGATCAAAGCCAACCACCTCCCAAAGTGGGTGCCACCAGATGGCACCAAAGAAGCCAGTTCTATGGGGACACATAGCTGTCGTGGGGCCAACACCATCCCCCCCCCGTCCCCCTCCACCCCACTCTGCCAGCACAGCGTGGGCTTATTTGCACCCGGAACTATTTTATTTGCTTTTAGCGGTCTCTGATAAGCCCCCCTCTCATTGCTTGTTTCTGTGCTGTTGGAAAATTAAATGATTAAAATTGGGTGTTTGCATTTCGCTGGAAACTATTAGATGGTAATGAGGCTGGCCGGGTCCCGGAGGCTCTTTATGTCAATAGAACTGCGGGATCAGAGCTGTGCCTGCGAGAGCAGCATTGGTCACTCCTAATAACGCCATACAAACAGCTTTAAATATTCAGGGACCGGTTGCTTTCTTTGCATTTTTAGCTGTATTTGTGTTACATATCACTTCTTTGAACGACGAGCTGAGCTGTGCTGGGCACTTTGTACAACCCATTCTGCTTTGGTTTTGCACCGAGCTCGCAGCACTCGTTATCATCAGCTGAGATGACAATGCCCCATTGCACTTTTCTGGGATTTCTGGAGCACATGACGGCCCACCCGAGGGCTTTGGTCGTGCACAGATGGGGCAGAGTTCGGGTCATCCTGCAGAGCTGCCTGCCACACACCCAGCCTGCAGCCTTTCTGGGGCAGCAGGACCATTTGGGAAGGGATTTTGGGGTGTCCTCACATGACAGCGACTTGCAGGAACACCCCTGCCCTGTGTGCACACATGTGTCAGGGCATGACTTGTCACAGCTGTGTGCACACACCCCCAGCATCACAGCATCCCCTTTGGGTTCCCCACCTTCCTTAGCCCCTCTGCACTCCACTGCATCATCCCTGCCTGCACCCCTCTTCCCAAACCCTTTGGACATTGGGTTTCCAGCTCAGCAGCATCCAAGCAGCAAGCAAGAGCACTCTGCAGCCCCACCACGCATGCCCACCTGGGGGGGGGCCGGACCCCAGCGGGTACAGATAATGGGGTGGTGGGGCAGTGTCAGGCTGGGTGATCTGTGCATTCAGCCCTGTGCATGGGGAGGGGGAGCGGAGGGTGGAGCCTGCACATCGCCAGAGCTGTGACATTCAGTCTGGCGGAGAGAAGGAGCTGTGGGCAGCACAGGGACGGGAGGGTGGGGGGGAGGGGGCGGCACAGGGTGGAGGTCAGGGACACTCTAAGGAACTGAGCATCTGCTGCGGAGAAAGTGGTTTGCAGAGGTCTCAGGAAAGGACTGGGTTGGGACAGAGCAGGGAAAGGGGTGAGGGGAGCAGGGTCACTCCTGGAGCCGGGACCCCATGTCCAGGGCCATGCGGGAGGAGCGGGACCATCCCCATCCCCTTGGGGACTGAGTGGGGTGGCACGGGGCCAGCTCCCACCATGGGGTGCCCATGGCTGAACCCCAGCTCCTGCGTGCTGCTGGTGCTGCTGCTCGTGCTGCCGATGCTGCAGGTAAGTGTGTCCTCTGGGGGGACATTACGGGGCAACAGGTGGGTGGCTGTCCCCTGCCTGTGGCACCATGGGGACTGTAGCACCCACAGTCCTGGTGGGGTGACCTCGTCGGTTCAGGTGTCTCCTGCATGTCCCTGTCCTTGTCCCCATCCCACCCCAGGGCTGTGACACCTGCTCTGTATGGGACATGGTGCTCCAGGTGTCCTTGGGGAGCTGGGGAGGAAAACTCTGTGGAGTGCAGTGGGGTGGTACCAGTGCTGCTCCCCACATGTTTTGGGTGACAAGGGGGCTCAGGAGGGGGGATTGGGGAAGGAAGGAAGGAAGGAAGGGAGGAAGGGAGGAAGG
>NC_034434.1:607774-653638 GCF_002078875.1 Numida meleagris | reverse complement strand
AAAGAAAAGAAAAGAAAAGAAAAGAAAAGAAAAGAAAAGAAAAGAAAAGAAAAGAAAAGAAAAGAAAAGAAAAGAAAAGAAAAGAAAAGGGAAAATTAAAAAAAATAAAAAAAATAAGAAAAAGAAAAAGAAAAAAATGCCTCGATAGGTACTTCCTCATCTCTCATTATGATTCTGCCCTGCGGATGGGGCCAGCCCCTCTGTTTTTAACATCTGAGTGGTGCCCTGAAGCTTTCAGGAGGGAATTAGAGTTAATTGAGGTTCTTGATGATATGTACAAGGCAAACTGCCGAAAGCTGGGGAGATGTTGGGGCTGTGCCGGGGACAGCAGCCACAGAAAGGGATGATATGGGCCAGGGTCAGCCCGTGCATCCCCCCTCACCAGGTGCAAGCAACGCATCCCGACTGCTCCATCGTCCTCTACTTCCAAGAGCGAGAGGATGAGTGCCTGGAGGCCATCAGGAGAGAGAGCCAAACGCCATCCCCCAGTGGGCAGCGAGGTGAGAGCCCCCCACGTGCATGGGAAGAGGGTCTGATGTGGGGGTTGGGTGGCGGTCAGTGGTGGAGGGGTGGTGGTATCCTTGGAGAGCCCCAAAGAGAAGGGAGACAGGGGGCTGAGATTGCACCTGGGGGGCTACAGTGTGCAAACAGCCATCGGGGATGAGAACCCCAGAGTTATGGCACATGGTCCTGCCCCATGCCAGGCACTGTGCCCCCATCTGCCCCCTGCTCACCGCCACGAGCATTGCATGGCACCCATCACCGCTTTCCCCCCCTAATTCAGTCGGTTTTAGTGCAAAATATGTTTTGGGCAACTCAATTTTTACGTATCCGGGACTTTTAAGCAGATTAACTAATTGGAAGTGGGAAAAAAAAGAGGGGGAGGGGGAGGGGAAGTAATAATAATAATAAATTAACCATTTTTAAAGTGCTGCTTTTGGACATTTTGTTTAACCGCATTCGATTTCCATCCCCCGACGCAGCTCGCCTCAGATTCTGGGTAAAAATTATCGCCCAGTGAATAAGAAATGCGTCATTCAATGGGTCTCAGATAATGCAAATGTAGAAATGAAGCGCCTCAATAAATGCACGTTAAGGTGCATAATTGCATAAGTAAGAGTGCAGGGATAAAGCGCATCCTCCCGCTTAGCACAGGAAAGCCACGCTGATTGGGAAAGGTCTGCTTGATTGGAAGAGGTCTGCTCTGCAGCCAGGGGAAGGAATCACTTTAGGGAAATAACCAAGAGGCACAAATGCGTCATTAAAGTCGGTGTTTCATCACAAGTTTCCTGCTCGGGTTCTCTGCTGTGAGAGGTTTGGGAGGAGACGAGCGCGTGGAGGTGTCCAGGTACCACGGAGAGCAGCCAGAAATAGGGCATGGACTGACAGGAAAATGATAAACCCATGGGAATGATGAGCAGGAGCGTCCCGTCAAAGAATGGGAAACACCTCTTTCCTCTTCTCCTCTTCTCCTTGGGAAGGCTGCTCCTATTTTGCACAATGATAAGCGATGTGGGGTTTGGGGTTGCAGCAGCTCAGGAGGGGGAAATGGAGTGGGAGCCCATCCCAATGACTTTATTCCCTGCAGAGCTCCTGACTGGCCATACAGGAGATGGGTGCGTTTACGGGACAGCTCATAGACGTATCCAGATGCTTCCCCAAAATAAAACAACCCCTCCAGCAACAACCCCATGCTCCATTCTCCTGCAAAAATGCAGACATACCTCAGTGCTGCAAGGCCAGCCCTGCAGATCTCTCCATCCTGGCCGGATACCTTGCAGAAATCAGAGGAAACCAATTAGAGGTGTCTGAGCCCTCACTCCCTGTGTGAGGCTGGGAATAGAAGTGGCTCCAGGTTAATAATGTACACCTGCAAGGTTAATCACATCCGTGTGCAAGGAGAGCTGTCCTGGAAGTGTGATGTCTGGGTCTTGCCTGCTCGTTTCCAAGGTAATCTGGGAGTCATTGAAACACCGGCATGGGGCTGGAGAGAGGAGCAAAGCGTGGCTAATTGCTCTCCAGCAAAAGTCTCGTGGTGCTTTCTGCTTTCTTCCTCCAGGATGATGTTCCAAAGCCGTGTTTGCTCTTTGCATGTCCCCATCCCCCCCTCCCTCTGTTTTGTCCCCTCCTGTGTCATCCTGGAGGCTTCTTTGCAGGTTCTTAGAGGACGGAGCATCCCTGCTGGCCAGGCTGATCCTGGTCAGTGGGAGATGCCCAAGGTCATCCCATATAGACATAAAGCTGCTGGCTCCCCCAGATCCCCCAAATCCTCCTGTCACCTTCCATTGGGACAGGACTCATGGGGATGGCACTTTGGTGACCACATCCCCAGAACGTTCCTTCCTGTCCCTCCGTAGGCTGCCGGACAGCATGGGATGGAGTGAGCTGCTGGCCAGCCATGCCCGTGGGTCAGTCCTACTCTGTCACCTGTCCTGATGTCCCCCACATCTTCAAGAAGTCCAAAGGTGCGGAGCTATGAATGTGGGTGCTCACCCAACAGCATCCCAACCTGGTCCCCTTGGTCCCACCTCTCCATCCCCTCCAAAACCTCATGGCATACCACAACCCAAAGGATTGGTGTGTGGAGTGATGCCCATCAGGAATGTCCCCAAGCCCTCTTGTCACCCTGCTCTCCCTCATGGGCAGAGTGCTTGGTGGCTCCTCCACCAGTTGGGTGGCAGCAGGACAGTCCCCAGCCCCCTTTCTCCATCTGTAGACCCAACTGCTGCCCAGGTTGGCACAGCACGTAGGGACGGGGTGTGCTCGTTCTCCCACGGTGCCTACCATGATCCTGGCTGGGTGTCACCATCTGGGCACCGTCACGATATTTGTGGTACAAGTGGACATTTTTGGGGTGCTGATTGAAAAGCTGGGACCAGCACACGGCTCAGATCCCCTCTTCTCCCTGCAGTGCTGATCCTTAGGAACTGCACTGAGGTGGGATGGAGTCCTCCCAGCCCACCGTACTACAGTGCCTGCGAGCTGGAGGCTGCTGGGAGCAGCAACAACACCGAGGCCAAGGCAAGTGGGTGCCTTCATGTGATTGGGGGCCTCATCCTTGTTGCTTAGTGGATCCAGAGCGTGGCTGGGTGATTGCACAAACCTAGTGCAACCTGACACAGATGGAACTCCCAACACATATCACCTCCTCGAGCTGGTGCTTTTCCTTCCAGAAAGGCTACTTTGTCACCATGAAGGTGCTCTACACCTGTGGCTACTCCACGTCCCTGGCAGCCCTGTTCCTGGCCATTGGCATCTTCTCCTGCTTCAGGTAGGGCTGGAGGACAACACCACAAGCAGGGTTGGGAGCTGTCCAGATTCTCCCTTCTGGAGATACTCCGTGGATGACTTAAAACCCCCCAAATTCCCTTTCTCCCCATGGACACAGTACGTCTTGTCTTCCCATAGGAAGCTGCACTGCACCAGGAACTCCATCCACATCCACTTCTTCACCTCCTTCATCCTACGCGGGGCCGCTGTGCTCATCAAGGATGCTGTCCTCTTCTCTGATGAGTCTGTTGACCATTGCACCATGTCAACGGTGAGGTGCTGACACACATGTGTGCTGGTCCAGAGCAGCAGATATAGCACCAAGAAAATAAGAAACATAGAGGCAGCGAATATAGAATCATAGAATCATAGTGTGGTTGGGTTGGAAAGGACATCAAAGATCATCTCATTCCAAACCCCCTGTCATGGGCAGGGTAGCCAACTGCTCAATCAAGAACTATATCTGAAAATATCTACAAAACCAGCTTGGGTGGACCTCAGGGTGTTCACAACAGCATCTCTCATCATGGGAGTTGTGTGGATAGAAAGTGTTCTTGCCCTCAGAGCTCTCTCTGGTTGGGTCTCTGCACCCCTGAGCCTTTCCTCTTCCTCATCCTCACAGGTGAAGTGCAAAGCATCCATTGCCTTCGTGCAGTACTCGGTGTTGGCCAACTTCTACTGGCTGCTGGTGGAGGGCATGTACCTGCAGACCCTGCTGCTGCTCACCTTCACCTCCGACCGGAGCTACATCTGGTGGTACATCCTCATCGGATGGGGTGAGCCCTGGGACCCCAACCCCTCTAGGGGCTCCCAGAGTCCATCTCAGGAGCTGGGTTAGAAGAAGGAGTGGTCCAGGAGGTGACACTTCACTATCAGTGGCCATTATCACCTTCTAAGCCCTGGAAGAACTGTCACCCTGCTGTCACCTCCAGGGCCCCAGGATGTGGGGTTGTGGACAGGGGCTGGAGGGAGGTGCCAGAGCCATGGGGTGACACTGTGTCCCTGCAGGTGTCCCCATGCTGACAGTGTGTGTGTGGGTGGTCACCAGGCTGCAGTACGACAACCATGGGTAAGGGCCGCCTCTCCTCTTCCTCTTGGCCATGCGCTCCCTGTGCAAGCCAAGGGGACGATCCTCTCACTAGGGAGGCTCAGGATGGGAGGAATGGTGCATCAATTTATTTTCATGTTGCATTTATTTTCTGGTGGGGCCTGAAGACCCCCATGCAAACGGGGCAGGAGAATGAGACCTGGGCTAAAAATGGGTTTGTTCTCTGCTCCCACAGGTGCTGGGATGACTACAGCAGCCCCTACTGGTGGGTGATCAAGGCTCCCATCCTCCTGGCCATATTTGTGAGTACGTCCCTACCCCAAGCATCCCATGGATGCAGAACTCTGAGACAAACTCCCATGGCAGGTGAACTTCCTCATCTTCCTCAACGTCACCAGGATGTTGGCACAGAAGATCCGATCCCCGGACATCAGCAAGAACTACAAGCAGCAGTACATGTGAGGGCAACTCCCCACACCTGGGTTATTGGGGGGATATGGTGCACCTTGGAGGAGCACAAAGGAGGACCCAGGGCCACCAAGATCTCCAAAATCATTGAAATTCAGCCCTGCTCATGTTGTCCTCTCTGCAGGAGGCTGACCAAGTCCACGCTGCTCCTCATCCCCCTCTTTGGGGTGCACTATGTGGTGTTCGCGCTCTTCCCCGAGCACATTGGTGTGGATGCCCGGCTGTACTTCGAGCTGGTCCTTGGTTCCTACCAGGTGCATATGTGGGGATATGGGCAGCTGAAATCCCACCCCATCCCACTATATGCCTTCCCATCCCCATCCCTTCCCATTCCCATCCCTTCTATCCCATACCATCCTTTCCTATCCCACCCCATCCCATCCCACCCCATCCCATCCTTTCCAATCATATCCCTGTCTCTTCCTTACCCACTCCATCCTATTCTCATCCCCATCTCCATCCTATCTCCATCTCCATTCCAGTACCCATACCTTCCTATACCATCTCCATCCCTTCCTATTCCTATCCCTTCTCATCTCCATCCCATCCTCTCCCCCTTATCCCTATCTCATCCCACCTCTTCCTAATTTATTTCATCCCAATTCTGTCCCTATCTCCATCCATTCCTACCCCACCCCACCCCATCCCACCCCACCCCACAGAATGGGGTGCACAGAGGCCTTTTCTTTGGGTGAAATTTGCTGTTTCTGTGTTTTTCAGGGGTTCCTGGTGGCTCTGCTGTATTGCTTCCTGAATGGGGAGGTGAGCGTCAGACACGCATGGGATCCCCCTCACTGGCACCCAAGTCCCTCATGGAGAGGTGCAGCTCCCACGCCATGGGCCCCTCAGCTGCCAGTCCCAATCCTGGTGTCGCTTCAGGTCCAGGCTGAGATCAAGAGGAACTGGGGCAAGTGGCAGTCATCCATGGAGAGCAACGTCTTCAACATGGCAACCCAAGACTTCACGGCGTGATGAGGATGGTGGCCGGGGGGACGTTCCTCCCTGAGGACGATGGCCCTAGAACTAAAGTGGATTTGTAGGTTCTGGCTCCTTCACCCTCAGTGCATCTGAACAACAGTTAGGAAAGGCTCTGCTCATATGGAGAGGGGGTTTGGGATGAGATGGGATGGGATGGGATGGGATGGGATGGGATGGGATGGGATGGGATGGAGTTGGGATGGAGTTGGGATGGAGTTGGGATGGGATGAGATGAGGTGGGATGGGAGGAGATTGGGTGGGATAGGATGGAATAGGATGGGATGGGATGGAAAGGGATGGAATGGGGTGGGATGGGGTTGGGATGGGGTGGGATGGGGTTGAATGGGGATGGGAAGCATACCCTGGTGTTATCTCCCCATATCCACACCTGGTAAGAGCTGAGGTCCAGCTTGAAGGACACCTGGCATTTTTCATTTGGCACTAGAATGATAACTGACGTGACCTCAACACTGGAGATATCTACCAATGTTTTTTTTTCCCTTCTTTTACTTTAGAAGCACTTTCCCTTATGGGAAGATGCCAACACACAGCCCCCAGCAGCCATCTCCTGGTGGGAGAAGCCACCACTGCAGCTTATTCTGTTCACACCACCCCATCTCCTGCTCTGGTTAATGCTGTCGCAGCAGCCAGAAAGGCATCGGATGCCCCTTCCCAAACCTCTCCCGGCTTTGCCCAGCCACCCGATCTCAACAGAGCTTCTCAAGCTTTCCGGGTTTTCACTTCTCTGCGTGGCCAAGAGTCCTTCCTTAAATAGAACCCACAGATGGGCCTCATCCTACGCAACCAGGTCTCCTGAGATCCCACGCGGTCTCACTAAAGGGCAGTGGGAGGGCTGCAGACCCCAGACCCCATGTGGGGTGAGCTGGAGGATGCTCTGTGAGCCACCACCTGGGTGCACAAACATCCCTCTGCTCACCATTGAGGCCAATGCAGGCAGGGGGAGGAGGCCACAAACTGCACTGGGGCTGGGGATGCTCAGTGGGAATGTCACCGTGGCCATAAAGCTTTGCAAAGCACTGGGTTTGCATTTATCTTCTGCTGGCAGTGGGGCTAAAGCTGCTCCCCAAATCCCCTATTATAGGGCTTGCTGGGCACTGAATCCATGGGATCCCCAGTGCTTGCAAGGCAGGAGCTCACGGTGGACATGGGGGGCACATGATGTAACACCGCCACAAAAAGCTTTGCTGCAGCCCTACGTGCACCATGCCCTGGAGCAGCCTATATGGGTTGGCACAACGGGGCTGGGTCTGCCCTATGCCGTGGAATTCATCAATCCCCACGCCCTGGGGGTGCAGCCCGGGGAGCGTTTTGCCTCGGGGGTGTTTCTCTTGGGGCCGGTGGGTGGCACTGCGGCCCTACACCGCGGGCGGTGACAGCGTATCCCCGGGACAGCCCCAAAGCCACAGCGGCCCCACGGCTGGCCCAGGGCTGCCGGCACCAAGGGACTGTGCCCCCCAGCACCACGGGAGGAAGGTAAGGGGTTCGCCACCCGCTGCTGGGTGCCCCCAGGGCTTCACCCTCATCTCCATCCCCACTCTGGGACGTGCCTCACACAGATCCCATGGGCAGTGCTTGGCACCGAATCCCATTCTGGCACACCAAAGGCACTTTCGCTGCTGGATTTTGCACCCAGTTCTGTGTCATGGGTACCCTGAGTACCCCATTCTGCGCCCACCCTGCGGTGCCTACAGCTCCCAAGGGCACATCCCAGTGCTCCTACCCTTGCATGCTCCCCATGGGGTTTGTTTTAGGCTTTGTGCAAAGCAAAACGCAAAATTATAAAGGCTTCCCAGGAGTGGTGGGGCTGGGACCCACCAAGAGGAAAATCCCCACAGCCACAGCAGGACGGCGGCTCCATCCCTGCCCTGTACCTGCGGATGCACTGGGGCTGCTCTTTGCTCACTTGCAGAAAACCCCTGGGTGCAAAGCTAGGGTTCTTCCCTTGTTTGTGGGTGCTCGTTGGCTTGGGGAAGTTTGCTGTGGGGTGTTTGGGGCCAGGGTGGCAGCAGAAGGGAGGCACGGAGCCTGCAGACCAAGCCGGGTGGTTGCTGCACCCCAGAAGGGACCAACCCCATGAGATGGGCACGGCCCTTCTGCACCCTCCTCACTGCCCCCTCGCCTGCTGTGCACCCCAAATCATGCAAACAGCTCCCAAAAGCCCCACCAGGAAAGGCAGAGCACACACCAGGACGCCTTCTTACACCATCCCTGAGCTGGGTATGACTTCGGGGTCCGGCACAGCACGGGACACGGGGACACAAGGTGCTGAAGCAGGAGGAGTGCAGCATCACATCGCGCAGGGATGCAGTCTCAGGACCCTTTTTGGGGCACATTGGAGCAGATGGACCCCGGGGTCTGTGCTAACGGGGCCGGGTGCTGCCACCCCCTTGATTGGCGCCGCAGGGGACGAATGCCACAGCTGAGACGGCCGAGGGTACCTGAAGGATCCGCGTGTCCTCAGGTTTCACTCATGACCATCTGACAGCAGCAGCAGCTGCGCTGCCAACAGGCGCTCGCGGAGCCAAAGGAGCCGAAGGAGAGGGAAATTCTGGCCCTGAAAAGTCTCTCCTTGGGATTTCGCTTTTTCCACCCAACGGTAAGCGCCGGGTCCAGCACTGGGACAGCACCAGGCTGCCGGGAAGGGGCTCGCGTGGCCCTGGGTTCCTCTTTCTTCTTGGGGTTGTGCCATGGGGCACCACTGCAGGAGGTCGGTGTTGTGGGGTTTTTTGCTTTTGCCCCCCCCCCCCCCGTGCCAAAAGCAGATGGGGACAGGGGGTGGCAGTTCCCAGAAGGGCAATGGGGCACAGTGACAGCGGTGACACCAGCGGTCCGGTGGCTTTGAGGGTTGGGGGTGGCTGAAAAGTCCCAAGTCGCCTTTCTCCTGGCTCCTCTTCCTAAATATAAGGGGATCTAAATATAAACCCGGCCTGGGCCAAGCCAAGGTTGCAGGAAAGGTCTGCGGTGCTGCGCAGTGTCCCCTTTCTGAAGGCACTGTCCCCACAGGGACGTACCTCTACGTCCCCATTCTGCACAAAACAGAAGAACAGGGTGGGATTCAGCTCTGATTTGGGGTGAGAACCCTCATTCCTGGTGCATGGGAAATCCCCAGGGCCATTCTAGGGGCCAGCCGCCACGGTCCTGCCATCTCTGGTGACAGCCGCTGTCCCATGGGGCACAAACATTTCGTCCTCTGCCCACACCAACGCATGGAGATGTGGCCAAAATACGGGGACGTGCTGCAAAATATTCAGTAGTGGATATCACTGAGCATCACTTGCATAAAAGCAGCTGGATGTTCGGATGCGTGTCCTTGGCTGTATGGAGACCCTACAAGCGTGGGTGGTGGAGTGATGCTCTGAGCTGTTCCAGGAAAATCCCTGTCGTAATATCAGGCACTTTTGTGAGAACTCGGTAAGGGACACTGAGTCCCGCCGGGATTCAGCTGTGCTAATATTTGGAGAGCGTTTTCCACGCCCAGGGCAAAGGGTCCCTGTGCAGCGGCTGCATTCTCCTGTGGGAAGTCTGCTGAGTTGGGGTAGGAAGAGAGAAGCAGTGCTGGGCATGAAGCAGAAGGCGCTTTGGGGTAGGTGATGGTGGAAGAATAATGCAAGAAATAAGGGCACAGGGGTCCAGTGAGGGTCTAATTTGGGTCCAGTGGGGATCCAATGGGGGGAAATCAGTATCCTTTAGGATGAGATGCTGCAGGGACCACAACATTGCAAACCCCGTGTGATCTCCATGCTGAGGACCCACTCCCAGCACTGTGCATCCACGCTGCCCGTTGTCACCCCCCTGGGACGAGGTGACACCCCACTCCCAGCCTGGGCATGACGGGGTTAGTGCCAGTTGCTGGGGGATGTTGCAACCTCCTATTTCCATCTGCGGGCAGGACAGCATCCCAGGACTTCGCAGCTTGCAGCCTATGTGTGCCACCCCCAGCTCCGAGTACATCGAGGTACCGTGGGGGCATTAAAGCGCCCGTGTCCCGTACAGGACGACAGCAATCAGTGCATATCACAAAATTAATTTCTGCACAGCTCATGAGTACAGGGCAGGGGAGGGGAGAAGGGCTGTGTGTTCCTCTGAGCAAGTCAGAAAGCAGAAGCTCGGCGTGCTTCCTTCCTTTGTGGGGTGCATGAGGGGAAGTGGCTTCCCTCTTGACAGCACTATCTGGGTTTGGGGCATTGGTGGTGTACATGAGTCCCAAATGGGGAAGGGCAGAGGGATGCTGGTGAGCAGCACCACGGATTTGGCTGTGCAGAGGGATCATAGGGACACTTTGCACAGAACTGCAGCCAATCACCCCACTGGCACCCATTACTCAGAGCCCCACAGCAGGGACAGTCCCTACCCCAAAGCACACCTCCAGGAAGCAAAAATCTCACCCAAAAACCCAGCGTGCTCTTTTGCATTAGGCCACACACCCATCCCAGCGGTGCGGGTGCTGCTGTGTGTCCGGTGGGTGACCTCGGTTGGTCCCCACCAAGCAGAGGGATCATGGTGACACTGAGGAGCGTGGCATTGTTTTCCAAAGGCAGCTCTCCCAGTTTGCTGCCCCGCTCCCAGCATGACAGATGCTGCCTGGAAACATCCTGCATTCCTGCATTCTGGAATGCATCAAACCACCAAGCAGCATCGGGGCAGCACCGCCCATGGGGACTTCCAGACACTAAAAAACCTCCGGAAAGCAGAGCTTAACACTGGCAAAAAGCTCCCCTTAAAGCAGGGCAGCCTGCAGCCAGAGCAAGGGCATGGGGAGCTGAGACGTGGCAGCATCCTCCATGGGGCAGGAGAGACATTTGCTTGCAAAAGAACGACTTGGAGACACTGCATATCTTCCCAGGTCGTCTTTGTAACACAGTCGTAGCCAAGCGTTAAGGCACGGCCGTATATCTGGGGGTAGCAAACATCAGGCTCTGAAATAGCACGTTATCATCTTACCCAAAGGGACATAAAGTTGTTTATAAACGGGCTCGTTTCGCCCGGCGGAGCGGCGGTGTTTGTCTCAGTTGCTGCTGGAAACTCGCAGAATCCCACAAACACTCGCGCAGCCCTGGGCCTTGCTCTGCACAGTGTTAAATCACCATAACTTCAAGCAGGGAGCTCCTCACTCCCTGCGCTACCCTCAGCAAAAATAAAACATTTCACTTGGGATTTTTCCCGATTTTCCTTTTTTTTTTTTTTTGAAATACACACTCCACAGGACTTTCTCAATCCTTAAAACAGTACCTGGAGGATTGTTTTTCCTCCATGCATCAGCAAAAATCTGCGTCAGCCTTGCACTCGAGCACTATCATAACCTTAAATATCCCCAAACAAAACCCACAGCAGCCAATGGCATCACCACCACGTCTCTGTGTCCTGCATCCCAGCCTGGACCAAGAGGGTCTACTGATATCTGGGCTCCCTCTGCCCAGCCAGGGCCTGGCCCTGCCCTCTGCTGCTTTCTGCTCATCCCCACATCCCACTTCTGGTCCCCACTGCAGCAGCCACCCCACCCTGCACCCCTGGATGGGGATAAATGAGTGAGGGATGGAGTCATTTCCTGGGTTCTCAGCTGGTTTTGGGGTGCAGGAAGTAAGGAAGGGGTCCTGCAGGGCTGTGTTGGGTTGTGGTTGCGTTGGGTTGTGTTGTCTTGATTTGTGTTGTGTTGGATTATATTGGTTTGGGTTATGTTGTGCTGGCTTGTGTTGTGTTGGATTGTGCTGGGTTGGACTGGGTTGGATTGTGTTGGTTTGGGTTGAGCTATGTTATTTTGTGTTGTGCTGGTTTGTGTTGTGTTATACCGGATTGGTTTGTTTTGTGTTGTGTTGGATTTGTTGGGATGGGTTGTGTTGTGTTGTGTTGGTTTGTGTTGTGTTATGTTGGTTTGGGTTGTATCGGGTTAGTTTGTGTTGTGTTGTGCTGTGTTGTGTTGGATTGTTTTGGGATGGGTTGGGCCATGTTGTGTTGTGTTGTGCTGTGTCGTGTTGCATTGTGTCATGTTGTATCATGTACCATGTTGTGCTGTGTCATGTTGCGTTGTGTTGTGTTGGATTGTGTCCTGTCATGTTGTGTTGGTGCATGGCAGGCTCTGCTTTCCATCCCACAGCCCTCCAGCCACCGGGTGCTGGCTTGCCTCCATCCCCCAGCATCAATTTCTCGCAGCTCCACACGTGGGCAGAGCTGGCTGCTCGCTGGTGTCGGGGCACGAGCTAATTGTTCTCCTGCTAATCCCCGCTGCAGGGATCCCCCTGATGTTATGCAGCGCCAGCACTTGGCTGAGCAGCACTTTGGTGAAGGAAGCTGCTTTACACTTGCTGATGGCCGTGTAGGTCGATGTTCTTCTTGGACTTGTTGCTTTATCTGCCTCTGATGAGCTGTGCACACCATGCCTCTGGCATTGGAGTGGTTTTATCCCCGCAGGAGCACTGTAGGTACTGTCACAGAGGCATTGGGGTCCCATCAAACCAAAACTTATCTCTGTAGAAAAGAAGTCTTGTGAAGCATTCTCCTCTGATCCCAAGGTGGTGGGCCTGGCCCCAGCGTCACCCAGGCACCAGGGGTTGGCAGTGCCCCCAGTGCGGTGGGACCCCTCTGCCAGCCCCACACCAGGGTGGGACATGGATTCGTTGGGACAGGAGCACAGGTCTGCATTTGACCCCTTCTCTTTTGGAAAGCAGAGATTGACCATAGAATCTGTGAATATCCCAAATTGGAAGGGGTGCGTGGGGATCGTGAAGTCTAACTGATGGCTCCAGGGCAGGAGCTTCAGATCTTGGATGTAGCTAAAGTCTTGCACCCCTGAGCATCCCCAGAGGAGATGGTGGGCCTGGGGGCTGCAGAGGAGCAGACCCCAAGTGGACACAACAGAATCTCTTTGGAAGACCTCCTGCTTAGCCCCAGCATCTCCCTTTGCTACCCTGTGGCCGTGCAATGGGTTCAGCCCAGCAAAAAGCAGACACGGGGTCGAAAGCAAAACTGGGACCGTGCACCCACGTTCCTCTCCCGTGCCGGCTCCCAGCGGGGAGGAATGAGCAGAGTCATGGGGCTGCAGAAACCCGAGCCCCAGAGTGATGGCTGGTGGCAGCTGGAGGCTCAGCCGCCTCTGCCGGCACCGCACGCTTGGGATACGGCTGTGCAGTGGGCTCTGTGGGGCAGGATGCGGGCCGTGCAGCACCCCATGTGCTTGTAGGGTTTCCTGTAGGGTTGCTGTAGGTCCATCCGTCTACCAGCAGCATCTGGAAGCTGCATAACAACCCCACGGGGTCTAGGCTGAGCACAAAGAGCCCCAGCGCTGTGCCAACGCTGCAGGGATCAGCGGCCCTTGGCAGAAGAAAATCCATTTTGCACAATGAGATCCAGTTCAGCAACAGCAGGAGCGTGGCAGTTCCTAAAATGCAGCCATCTGCAGCAATGTGAAATCAATACCTCCCTTTGCCTTTGCATTTATTGCTGGGTTTTACAATCACCGTAGGAACGCATCGATACTATGCACCAAGGGTCTGTTCCCAACGGACCTATAAATGTTCTCCTTAATTACGAAGGGTTTACAGCTCTCAGCATCCAGCAGGGTGCTACGAGGTTGGGGTATGAGGAGTATTGATCCTAATGCTCTCTCAGGGTCAGCTGCTCAGTGGCATTGCATAAAGCATTGGGGCATGGAGGGGGTGATGCTCAGGGCACTGCTGGTCAGTGGGATGCTCATCTTTGGGAAGGGACACACCCCTTGCCTCACCCTCCCCAAAATATAAGGGCAGCACTGCTCCTTCAGAATGAATTTTCCTATTTCCTAGAATGATAGAATGACTGGAGTCGGGTTTTCTGTGTGTTGGGTTTTTTAAGCAGGGGGGCAACAGCCCCTGGGTGCCACCACCACCTGCTCCCCACCTGCTCTCTGCTTCTCTTTTTGTTGCTCTGCTTTTCAGTAGGGCCACCTTTACCTCTCCCAAATGGCATCCAGTTCTGGTCTGGAGAAGGTTTCTGTAAGAACATGCCATTCTTGCTTATTTTTGCTCAAAATATGACTTCAGTTCCTCCCCATCCAGAGCAGAGCCATGCAGTGCTGTAGGGCACTCATGTTCCTACATGGGATGAGTGGTGGGAAATGGCCACTACACACCAGGACTGAGGTCTTCTGGCTGAGGAACCTCTTTCTTGCATGTAAGAGGAAAGCTTTGATCCTTTGCAGCGTATTACAAGGAGCTGGAGCAGTGCCACTGGTGTTTGATTTTGTTGAGCAACCTTGGTTGTGAAATTACATGTCTAACGAGCCAGCTGGTGCAGCGCCCGGGAGAAAGTCAGTGAGATGGTGTTTTTTGGTCAGGTGTGGGAAGGGAAGGAGGAGGCAAGGTGTGTGCCACCAGTATGTGTTCACCTGTATGCAATATCTACATGAAGCCCATGCATTTTTCTTGTGATTTCAATGGTTCTGGAGCAGTTGGCTGGAAGAAAGCCAACTGCAAAAGCCAACCAAGATCTTGCCATCACCAAGCTCATAAATGCCCTCGTTGTCCCCACTGGGCACCACCTACCTTCAAAACCCAATCTCATAAATGCCCCCATTACTCCCATCCAGCACCACTTTCTGAGCCCTGCTCTCCCCAGCAGGTCGGGCGCAGGCGTCCCGCAAGCAGAATGAGAGCATGGCCGGCCTGCCGTACATCCCGGGCCCTGAAAACCTGCGCCCCTTCACCCCCGCCTCGCTGGCTGCCATCGAGCAGCGCATCGCAGAGGCAGAGGCGCTCAAGCTAAAGAAGCAGCAGGTGGAGATGCCCGAGGAAGAGGAGCTCAAGCCCAGCAGTGACCTGGAGGCCGGCAAGAACCTGCCCCTCATCTACGGGGATCCCCCCTTGGAGCTCATCGGGACACCCTTGGAGGACCTGGACCCTTTCTACAAGGATAAGAAGGTGAGGGGCAGTGCTTAGCCTGCGGGCGTTAGGTGCAAGACCCCAGAAAACCCAGAGCATGGACCCCTCATTCTTCCATCCATGCCTCTGGGTCCCATCTGAGCCCATCTCGGTGAGCCACAGCCCCACGTTGCTCTGGTTCCTTCTCCTCTGAAGCAGAGCATCTCATCCTTGACCAGTTCTCCAGCCTTTGGAGATTCAAAAGATGCACTTCTAAAGGCATCGGTTTCTCCACAGAGCTGTGCCAGTCCATGTCTCACTTCTCTTTTCTCTGCAGACGTTCATAGTCCTCAACAAAGGGAAGTCCATCTTCCGCTTCTCAGCAACTCCTGCACTATACCTGCTGGGGCCCTTCCACCCCATCCGGAGAGGAGCCATCAAAGTGCTCATCCATTCATATCCTTGCTTCAGTCCTGATGCTGGAAGGGGAAGGAGCCCTGGGAGAGGGCTGGGGGGTGTTTTCTGGTGGTGTCATGAGCAACTCTCATTGGATTTGTCGCCACTGTGACCAGGATCCAGAGCTAGAGCTTTCGTTCCTTCCCAAGCCATGGGTGCCCAAAGGTTTGGGGTGCCTTGATGGCAGTCACCAAGAGCTGTCCTAGCATCATTTTGGTTGGAACAAGGAGGACACCTATATATGGTGGAGCTTCCTAAGATGAGGCCCAAGCCTTCCAAGCCAAGGGGTTCTTGGCTCCCTACCCATGTGAAGGGGGAATCTAGGCAACAGCCACAGCAGTTCTCCTTGACCAGGTTGTAAATTATTCAGCATGTTCATCATGATCACCATTTTAACCAACTGTGTGTTTATGACAATGAGCAACCCCCCGGCGTGGTCCAAGAACGTGGAGTAAGTCCCTGCTGGTCGTGGGGGGGACATCCCAGCCTGGAGGGATGGGACCAAGGCTGGAATAGGGCTGTTGGGATCCAGGCACCCTTCAGAGGAGGAGAGGTGTCCTTGGGAGGTGGTGGTGGCCCTTTCCATCCTAAATGCCCCCATTTAAGAAGGGACAACCATGCTCTGCATCAGGCATTGCAGAGAGCAGGAGTGCTTCAGAATTGCCCAAAATCTGAAGGGAAGGGAAAAAACACATCATTTTTTTTTTGCTGCAGTTCTGCTCAGTAGGGCTCAGTAGGGTTTAAAGAGAAAATAAAACAGTGCTGGTAGTGCATCGACAGCAGTCAGAGGTGTTGCAGGATTGTCCCCTTGGGTGGTGAGATGTCCCAGCTCGCTCTATGAGCAGAGATTATGGGAGAACCTCCCCTGCTGAGCATCCCCTGAGTCACCATTCCCATTTCAGATACACCTTCACTGGAATATACACCTTCGAGTCCCTCGTCAAGATACTGTCAAGAGGTTTCTGCATCGATGACTTTACATTCCTGCGCGACCCGTGGAATTGGCTGGACTTCATGGTCATCTCCATGGCGTGAGTGCAGTGGGACCCTGGGGACCCTGGGGACCTTGGGGACAGTATGGGGTGACCTTCACGCCTTCTCCTCTCCCAACCTGCAGCTACATCACTGAGTTTGTGGACCTGGGGAACATCTCTGCTCTCAGAACCTTCCGTGTCCTCCGTGCCTTGAAAACCATCACGGTGATACCAGGTGGGGCAATTAGCTGTGCTCACTCATTGCTTCATCAGCAAAAACTTCTCTTCAGCCAGACAAGGTGCTTTTAGGACTCCCTGGGGAAGTTTCCTTCAGTTTATGGCCCCGATTAACATGATCCTTATACAGTTTGCTCAGTCCTTGGACCATAAATGCAGCTTTCTCCCCATTGCAGAGTGCTCTGCTGATAGGATTGGGATATTTAATAGCTCTTAGTGCAAGTAGTGAGCATTTAACAACAACCCCAAATAACCATCATGCAGTGTTAGGGGCCCGTTACCAAATAGCTCTGATGGGTGTTTCCCAAATCTGAAAACATTTCAAGACCCCACGTAGGCACAGAAACAACAGGTCAGGCCCCTGAGGGAGTATGACATAAAGCTGTAATGGTGATTTATCATCCCGCTTCACTTTGTGTCCCTGTATCTTCCAGATCCTTAGGCTTTCTATCAGAATAATTTTATTTTTCCTCCATCAAACAAGCTAAAAATTGCGCTTTGGAAAAAGTGCACTTTGTTCTTAGTCCCAGGGCTCTTATTTCTGGCATGGCATCCCCCCAGGAGGCTCCACAGAAATAGCAGCTGCAAAATTAAGCTGGTTTTGAAGGGCGGCCCTAATCATTTTCCCAACATAGACAAGCCCTGGAAGAACGGGATTTTACTTAAATAGTTTGGGCAGATGGGGAACGGGACCATCAACAGGGCTAAAAATCCCGCATCTTCAGGGATATGCCTCCATGCACATTGCTCTGAGCTGCCTGAAGCTCAATGTCAGGATGTCCCGGTGTCACCCATCACCCGCGCAGACAATTCCTCGTCAAAAGTCCGCCGCCGTCTGCAGAGGAAGCGAGTTAATCCCGGTGCTTAATGCAAACTGTCACTTCCATCCCCTCCGCTCGGATGCCGGAGGGTTTCTCTGGAAGGGACCAGCTGGCTCCCGGCTGCCTGTAGGACAGCACATGTCGGGGTTTGGGGTCATGGGGGTTTCTGTGCAGCCAAAGCCAAGAGCAGTGCATGGCATCATCCGGTTGGGTTGGCGAATTGCTGCCCCGTGTGCTATGTTAAGTGGTCTGTTCGGCAGCTTGGGGCTGAAAAAAGATAAAGTGTGGTGTTTGGGAGAAACATAAAGACAAAAGGAATGGCTGGCTGCCAGCATGGATGGGCTCTGAGTTGTAATGCCCAGGTCAAGGCATGGAGACACTTGGTTGCCCTGCTGCAAAAGGGACGCTGCCCATTGACGTGTAAGGTCTGGGTCCACGGGCTGAAACTGGGGATACCCATGTCCCTACTAACCCCAGAGCCTTTGGGAAGCACCGTAGCATGTCCTCCATGATCAGCAAATGAGCAGTTATCTCAGTAGCGCTGACTCCCTCCCAGGGCTGAAGACGATCGTCGGAGCGCTGATCCAGTCGGTGAAGAAGCTCTCGGATGTCATGATCCTCACCGTCTTCTGCCTGAGTGTCTTCGCCCTCATCGGCCTCCAGCTCTTCATGGGGAACCTCAGGCACAAGTGCGTGCGGTGGCCGCCTCTCAATGACACTCTGATGGGAGACTTTGGGCTGGACAACACCACGTTGGCCAACACAACGCTCTATGGCAACTTCACTGACGGCATTGATGGCAACTTCACCAGCAACAGCACCTTTGATTTCGAAGCCTACATCAACGACGAAGGTAAGGACTCACTGCTCCTCTTCTCCACTGACACATCACCATGGTCCTCAGTTTACCCCGGTCTTCCTCTGTGTCTGGTCAAGACAGTTTGTTCCAACGAGTTCTGACCACGATGGTTTGTTCCCATGGGTCTTCCTGTTGAGGTGCTGCAATAGGATTTGAGTTTTGCAAGAGGATACGGCTAGTGGGTGAAGCAGGGGTTGTGCATACTCACAGAATGGACAGGTGGAAAAACGCCAGGGGAAAAACCCAAAGTGTGGTGGTTTATTATTTGGCTTGGTTTTTTTTTGACACTACGTGAAATTGTAAAGATAACATTAAATCTGCCAGGGAGGCTTCCATTTGCCTTTAATTGATGTTTTCTTAGGGATTTCTGAGTAATTGTGGCTTTATTCTTTTTCTTTACTTCCACCAACACCCTCTTGGCTCCCAACCCCGGGGAAAGCTCAGCCCCAAACACAGGCTCTGCCTTCGTACTTCGCACCTCATGCAATCAATCTGACGACTAGCCAGACCCAAACAAAAGCCAAAAGCAGGAGACAGCATCCAAAAGCAATATTGTGTTGGAAAAATCCTTTCGGGGTCACAGATCGAATGCAGGCTTGCCTAGAGCAAGCTGCATTCCGGGGACAGTCTCTAAGGAGATGTTTCATGTCCCATTTTGGGCACTCAGAGCTCAGGAGAAGGTCGGGTTACATCTGGGATGAGCTGCTTCGCCCTGTTGGGGAAGTAAGCATCAGTTACAGGAAGGCTTCGTTGCAGGGGTGCAAATTCAATATATGGGATCTAATGAGCGCAGCACAAATAGCAATGGCACGCTGCAGGCGTGCATTCGGGCTGGCAGCTCTTGGGGGCAGGCTAAACACATATCACCTGAGCAGCAGGAGGAAGACAATGGCCATGGGCCCCTTCCCCATGATTTTGGATCCCTACCATCCCTGTGCTCCTAGGGTAAGCCCTGATAACCCACCTTCCCAGGAGCCCTGACTCACCTGGCCCTTCCAAGCCCTTGGTGGGCTTGCAGCCATCCAGCTGGGCAGGTGAACCAATGCCACGAGGTCTCTGGAGCTGGAGACAAGCAGTGCAATGCAGAGAGCAAAGCCAACAGGGAGGAGAGAGCCCAGCTCTGGGATGTGGGACAGTTACTCATTACAGTTACAGTGAGAACTGCCAAGGGCTTTAAAACCTATGTCCGTGTTTATTTCTTTTTCCCATGTCTTGCTCTTTCCCCAACCGTGAAGCAAATTTCTACTTTCTGGATGGAGCGCTTGACGCCCTGCTCTGCGGGAACAGCAGCGATGCTGGGTGAGTGCAGCTCGTGCTGATGGCCGAGGGGTGGATTCCGTCTGGGTGGGTCCCTGCAGGACCCCTGCACAGCCCAACCACCCCATCTGCACCCAATTGGGTGTGCTCCTGCTGAGCACCCCCTCCCTGGGATGGAACAACTGGAATTGAGTGCCCCATCACTGGATGCCCCCCCATCAGAAGCATCCAAAGTTGGGTGGGAAGGGGCCTTGTGCGATAGGATCTACCAAAAGATACCCCATGAAAGTGGATCTTTAAGGGCTCCTCCCAACCCCAACCATTCCACGGGCTGCGGGCATGTGTGGGGCAATGACAGGGACTAATGCCATCTGCCCTTTGACAGGAAGTGCCCAGAGGGGTATGAGTGCATGAAGGCGGGGAGGAACCCCAACTATGGCTACACCAGCTACGACACCTTCAGCTGGGCTTTCCTCTCCCTCTTCCGCCTCATGACGCAGGACTTCTGGGAGAACCTCTTCCAGCTGGTAGGTGCTGGTGGGACCACAACGGGTGGATGTGCGGCTCAGCCCCTAGCAGACTGGCTGTGACTTCCATTTCATTTTTTTATTTTGTGTGTTCACTATTTACATGAGAGTTCTACCATTTCAACACTGCCCGTGGCCTCATAAAAGGTCACTGGATTAGAAACTCATTGGACTTTGGCCCGTGGCTGAGGGACAAGGCACGGATGGGGCATGCTCCCACCCAGCTCCCCAGTGTGGTGTATTATGGAAACTGGGGAATTACAGAAGTATTTAATGCAGCTCTGGCTTGAGATGATGGAGAGGGTAGGGGGAAAACTGTCCTCCTGGACATCCTACAGGCAGAATTTGCATGAAATCCCAGTTTTCCTCTAATTAATAGGCGCAGCCCCTGAGTCCAGGGCTGGTTAGATCAGAAAAACAAAACTGAAGGCTATGTGTGTCTTCTGGAGATGGTTATTCCCTAATCCAGAGTTAGAGAAGAATGTGCCCCAAAGGAGGGACCTCAGACACAGCAATGCAAGGCAATGACGAGTTACCAGTCCCACCTTGGGCCACCAGCTGGCACTGAGCAGTGCGGTTGGGTTGGCCAAGGTCTTGGCCCGTTCACCCCATCCCCAGCCCAAAGCCATGAGCTGCAGGGAGGTCAGCTGGGCAATGAGCATCACTTGGGGAGACGGGAGCACAATCTTGTCTTCCTCCCATAACCAGTAGGAAGACAGTGCGAGACTTGACCAACAGTGCAAGACTTCTTTTTGGAAGCATCACATTGTGCCAAGGAGGTGTGACAGCTCGTGCTTCCTCTTCCCACAGACGCTGCGTGCAGCAGGGAAAACGTACATGATCTTCTTCGTGGTGGTTATATTCCTGGGTTCCTTCTACCTCATCAACCTCATCCTGGCCGTGGTGGCCATGGCCTATGCAGAGCAAAACGACGCCACGATGCTGGAGGCGCAGCAGAAGGAGGAGGAGTTCCAGCAGCTGATGGAACAGCTGAAGAAGCACCAGGAGGAGCAGGAGAAGCAGGTTGGTGGGAAGGGAGGAGGTCGCAGTGAGGGAGATATTCCTAATTGTGTATAATCCAGGAATAAGTCCTGTTTGCTCTCAACCGAGTAAGCAAAGATGAGAACAGAGTAACTATTTGGGGTCAACAGCTGAATGCAAAAGTTGATACATGCATGGAAAAATTAGGCTGAAATGATTTAATTTCCACATCTGAAGACCAACACAGGGAGCACTGGGAGGCAGCAGAGAGGTGCAGCACACAACGTGCAGATCAGATTGAAAGAAGGAGGTGAGGAACAAGGCAGGCATCAGAATAATCGGCCCCTGTACAACACGTCAAAAGCAGAAAACCTGGCAGAGTGCCTGCATGGGCAGATTGCAACCAGGGTGGGAAAGAAACACACAAGGGAGATAGGGCAGTTGCAGCCAAGTTAAATGAATTAGCAAACCACTTGCTTTTATCAACACTGGAAACAGAAGACTCCAGCATCTTGCCTGAGTCCTGGTGTCCTCGCAAGAGTCTGGGCATATGATGAGTGCTTCTCTTTCCCATTTGGTATGAAAGCGTATTCCAAAGATTGAAGTTCTCCACAAGACAGAAATTGGAGGTTTTGCATAAACCATAGAATTGTGGAATCATTAAGGTTGGAAAAGACCTCTAGGATCATCAAATCCAATCGCTGTCCCATCACCACCATGCCCACTGACCACATAGTTACATCCTTGTGAATTATTCACCCTTGCCAAATTCAAACATGTGAAGTTCAGACTGCAGTGACTGAGATGTGGTTGCTGCAGTTGCAGGACAAGCAGTCCAGCAGCAGTACCCTGCACAGCAGTGTGGCTGGGAAGAAGAGCGACTCGGACCTGAACAGCGACCAGGACAAGGCAAAGGACTGCAATGGGCAGGTGGTCCCCAAGGTCGTGCTGCAGCGCTCCGCCACGGTGATCGAAGTACGTGCTCTGCCCCTGCCGTGACCCAACACAACCCCCCACATCCTTTAGGAGTGCCCGCTGGCCCTACCAACCTTCCTGCACCTCTATGTTGTACCCAAGGTCTCTAGACCAAGACCATTTTGTCTTCTCAGCCGCTAAGTGCATTCAGTACATGTTCACCCATGTGTGCTCCTCTCCTTCTAGTTCAACCCAGCCAACGAGCCGGAGAAATCAGACTCCAACCACCTCACTGTGGGCAACCAAGATGGGCCAGGGCTCGAGAAGAGGGTGGGGAGCGCCATCAGTGTCATCTCCAACACCATGGAAGGTATGGCCTGGCTGTATGGTGGGCTTGGGCTGGAAGGGACCTTAAAGATCATAGAACCATGGAATCATGCCACAGTTGGGTTGGAAGGGAACCAAAAGCCCCCCCAGTCCCACCCCCTGCTGTGGGCTGGGTGCCCCCCACCACATCACGCTGCCCAGGGCACCATCCAAGCTGAACACCTCCAGGGGTGGGAGCTCCCACTAATGTTTTTTCCCACACAGGGGAGGACAGGGGAAGCCCACACTGATGTCAGTTTTCCTTCCTGCCCTCAGAGCTGGAGGAAGCTCACCAGAAGTGCCCATCCTGGTGGTACAAATTTGCCCACACGTTCCTGGTGTGGGACTGCTGCTTTCCATGGCTGAAGCTGAAGGAGTTTGTGAAGCTGGTGGTGATGGACCCCTTCGTGGACCTGGGCATCACCATCTGCATCGTGCTCAACACACTCTTCATGGCCATGGAGCACTACCCCATGACAGAGGAGTTTGAGAACGTGCTGACTGTGGGGAACTTGGTAGGCAGAGACCACCACCCCATCCCCCCTTGCTTTGAGCCACAGCCCCCAAACCACCACCAGCGGGCAGCTTTCATCTGGACGCAGTCTGCTGGTAGGACAAGTCCAGGAGGTGCCTGGCTGGTTTGGCAAACCCATCCAAGGGCTGGGGAAGAGAGGAGGGAGGGCTGCATCCTTCCTCCTACCACCTTGCCCTGCTCCAGCACCTGCTGGGACCTCTCTGTGCAGAGACGCTGGTGATACAAGCTCAGCACATAGCTGCTTTGTCTCTGGTTTCATTCAGGAAATAAAAGGGGATTAATTGGCTGTTGCTCGAAGCTTGGTCACACTGCAAAAAAAAACAGCTCCAGCTTCTCCCTGGGGACAGCGGTGATTTCTGGATGTGTACAGAGCCAGTGGGACTGGGGAACCCAGTGGGCTGGGAGTGGGAGAAGCGTCACTGATGCACACAATGGGATGCAATGGGGGGCAGCCCCTGGGTTGCTGGTGGCAGAATCCACGCCATGACCCACATCCAGGGTGATATTTGCCCCCTGTGCATGCCACGCCATGCAATTCAATTGAGGACACTAATTGTCACATTGCTGATCCCGCCCTGCAGTAATGTGATAATGCTCAGAGCTGTTGTAGTCCCAGGAAAAGTGTTGTGTAGGAGCTGGCTCAGCTTCCTCACAGTCCCGTATCGTTCCAGTTCCTGGTGCTGGGAATCCCTGTGACAGAAGGGGATTCCTTTGCCAATTAGAATTTTTGGTTTTAATTTCCACCCTTTTCCAGAAGGAGCCACCCCCACTCCCCACAATCCATACTGGGAGATGGTTCCCAACAGGAGCTGAACCCAGTGGGATGAAATGCTCAGTTTGGGGGAAATACTTCACTTTGATTTGGATATTTCCCCCTAAGCGAGGTGCTACCCACTCCGCGCAGAAGCTTGGCACTGACTTCCAAGCAAACCAAGACTGTGCTGTTCCCCACAGGTCTTCACGGGCATCTTCACGGCGGAGATGGTGCTGAAGCTCATTGCTCTGGACCCCTACGAGTACTTCCAGCAGGGCTGGAACATCTTCGACAGCATCATCGTCACGCTGAGCCTGGTGGAGCTGGGGCTGGCCAACGTGCAGGGGCTCTCCGTGCTGCGTTCCTTCCGCTTGGTACATGCCGTGGGGCTGAAATCTGTGGGTTTTGGGTGGGATCAGCACTGGGGCGGGGAATGGCTCCTTCAAGGACCTTCATGGCAGCTTGCCCCCGATTGAGGATAGAATCGTAGAATGGCTTGGGTAGAAGGGACCTCAAAGATCACCAAGTGCCAACCTCTAAGATAACGCCACCAGTTGAGCCAAGTACTGAGGAGCATGGCTCTTTGCAAAGCTGTTGGGTGTTTAACCCATCCTAAAACTGCCACGTGAAGGTCCAGTCCCAACCCTTGTGGCAATGAAGACCTCCAGCAACTCACGCCTTGTCTCCTTGCTCCTACAGCTAAGGGTCTTCAAACTGGCCAAGTCTTGGCCCACCCTCAACATGCTCATCAAGATCATCGGCAACTCAGTGGGCGCGCTGGGGAACCTGACGCTGGTGCTGGCCATCATCGTCTTCATCTTCGCCGTGGTGGGGATGCAGCTCTTTGGGAAGAGCTACATGGAGTGCGTCTGCAAGATCTCCCTTGACTGCACGCTGCCCCGCTGGCACATGCACGACTTCTTCCACTCCTTCCTCATCGTCTTCCGCATCCTCTGCGGGGAATGGATCGAGACCATGTGGGACTGCATGGAGGTGGCCGGCCAGACCATGTGCCTCATCGTCTTCATGATGGTCATGGTCATCGGGAACCTCGTGGTGAGTGGCAGCGGGGCAAAGGAGGAGGGTGTCACGGGTGGACACGTCCACACCCCTACTCGCTGTGCTCTGGTTGATGCTGTGAAGTGAATCTCACATGTAGAGCTGTCCCCTGTAGGGTTGGTCTTGTGGGTGGGGGATGTCATGGGTGGACACGTCCCCACCCCCACTTGTTGTGCTCTGGTTGATGCTGTGCATCTCAGCTCCCCTAGAGGTTGACCCTCGGAAGGTTGGTCTTGTTGGAGCTGTACAGGATCTCCCTCCTGCATACCTCTGTGCTGTGCGCTCACATCTTAACAAAGTAGGATCATATCGGATTTCTACCTGAGGGATCTTCAGCTGAAGCCGGATCAGAAGCAGAAGGGGAAACTGAGGCACAGAAACCGGTGGGCCCCATTTGCCCCCCGCTAACCTGAGCCGCTCACTGCTGCCTGTGAGTTCCAGGCGAGCATAGAATCCTTTCTAAACTTGGTAACCCGCTTGCTGGCGGCTCTGGAGCTTGTTTTCCTGGCTGCCTGGGCCCCGCTCTCCCTTCTTAAGGAGCAAGGCAGGGGAGGGAAGCACGGCAGCTCGCTGGATCGCTCCTATTACTTGCGGGGGTTGTGTAAGCCCTTTGGAATTTGCTTTGAAAAACTATCTGGCTTGGAGCTGCTGACGCGTCGCCCTGCACGGCGCATGGCTGCTCCGGCCCTGTGTGGGTGAAAGCAGAACACAGACCACCCCGGGGCTCAGATCAGCATGGAGCATCCCTATTTTGGGGTCAGAAAGTTGGGATTTGGGTGCCGTGTTGCCTTTGTGGGGTGTTGGGTCTTTCTTCTTTGCTCCCTTCCCCTCTGGAGCAATAAGACAGCACCACTCGTACTGTAATGTTAATGACAGTTTGAGCATTTCCTTTGGAGTTATTAAGGGAGAAGGGAGGAAGTCCACTGGGTGACACGGTGATGGAGTCCTGTCCAAAAAGGCAGCGGTGGCAGAGGCTATCAGCTGTAATTGGTACCTAACGTGAGCATTACACTGATGGGATACTGGGGATTTATTTAAAGATGCGGTTTAAGTCATATGGCATGAGCCATGTGAAAACAGCAGTGACCTTGAATAGCAGCTAATTCCCTTCTCAGACGCGCTGCTGGCACAACAAGGCACAAACATCGACAGCTGTGGGCTTGGCCCCGCGGCCGCTTTGCACAGCAATGCTGGGTTCTGCCAGAGCTCCGTGCCCTGCACAGAGCCCAGCTCCCATCCCCACACGCTGCTCCCAGTTCCTGGCGTGCTGTGGGGTGGACAGTGCCAAGCATCAGCACTGGGGTTGCCCAGGGGTCCAGGCACGTTTCGGGCATGGCACAGTGGGAGTGAGCTGGAGAGAGGTCAAGTGTGGCATGCACATCCAGCGAGCTGACTGCTGCAGAACTGAAATTCTGCTCTGTGGAGTACAGTAGGGAGGGATGAGGTTAGGGATGTGGCTGCAGGCTGCTGGAGACCCCCAGAAGCTTGCTGGGCACAGAGTCACAGAATCATTAAGGCTGGAAAGACCCCAAGATCCCCAACCCCAGCTCACCCCACCATGCCCATAACCAAGTCCCCAAGTGCCACATCTCCACAGTTCTTGAACAGCTCCAGGGACGGTGACTCCACCATCTCCCTGGGCAGTCTGGGCCAGTGCATCACTACTCTTAGAGAAGAAATTTTTCCTAATATCCAGTAAGGGGCACTTTGGGAAAAAAAAAAAAAACTCATCAGAGGCAGATAAAGCCACAAGTCCAAGAAGAACATCGACCTACAAGACCATCAGCAAGTGTAAAGCAGCTTCCTTCACCAAAGTGCTGCTCAGCCAAGTGCTGGCGCTGCATAACATCAGGGGGATCCCTGCGGCGGGGATTAGCAGGAGAACAATTAGCTCGTGCCCCGACACCAGCGAGCAGCCAGCTCTGCCCACGTGTGGAGCTGCGAGAAATTGATGCTGGGGGATGGAGGCAAGCCAGCACCTGGCGGCTGGAGGGCTGTGGGATGGAAAGCAGAGCCTGCCATGCACCAACACAACATGACACAACCCAACATGAAATAACATGGCACAATTCAGCGCAACCCAACCCAACATAATACAGCACACCACAACCCAAGACTGCACAACAGATCACAAAACAACCGAACGCCACCCAACCCACCATAACACAACACAAAACAATATAACACAACACAACAAAACACAGTGCAACACAGCACAGTCTAACACAACAAAATACAACCTGACACAACCCAACCCAACATAACACAACCCAACACAGCCCTTCAGGACCCCTTCCTTGCTGCCTGCACCCCAAAACCAGCTGAGAACCCAGGAGCTGGCTCCACCCCTTGCTCATTTATTCCCATTAGGGGGAGCAGAGTGGGGTGGCTGCTGCAGTGGGGCCAGATGTGGGATTTGGGGATGAGCACAGCTCGGTGCTGGCTGCTCAGCCATGTGGATCCCACAAGCAGCTGCAAACTGGGCTGTATGGGATGAGTAAACCCCAGCGGTTACCATGTTCTTACCTCCTGCTGTAGCCATGTGGGGCCACAGGGGAAAGGCAGAAGGAGCGGGGCCAGTCCCTGGCTGGGCAGAGGGATCCCAAATATCACCAAATCCTCCTGGTCTAGAGTGGGATGCAAGACACAGAGCTGTGCTGGCGATGCCATTGGCTGCTCTGTGTTTTGTTTGTGGATATTTAAGTGCATGATGCTCGAGAGCAAGGAGTACTGCAAAGCCGGATGGGTGGAGGAACAAAACCTCCAGGCATGGTTTAGGAATGTCATGGCTTGAGCAAGTCCTCTGGGGTGTTTGCTTCCCACTGTATTAAAAAAAATGGAAAACTGAGACAAATCTCAAGAGAAGAGTTTTGGTTGCAGCATGCTCAGTGAAGGGATCTTCTCCATGGCTGCAGGGATGGATGTCACCATTGGTGTTCGCTTTGTCCCCTCCAGGTGCTCAACCTGTTCTTGGCTTTGCTGCTGAGCTCCTTCAGTGCTGACAGCCTGGCAGCCTCTGACGATGACGGCGAGATGAACAACCTGCAGATCGCCATCGGCCGGATCACCAGGGGCATCGACTTTGTCAAATCTTCTGTCCTCATGCTGCTCCGAAGGCTGTGGAAGGGCAAAAAGGTGGCCCCAGAGGAAGAGCAGGAGCCCAGCAAGGGGGACAACTCCGTGCTGAACCACGTGGATAGCGGGCCGGATCCCAAGCCGGATTACATGGACGGAGTCGCAGGGAAGGAATATTTGTTGATGGACAAGCTGGACCACATGAATTTCATCAACAATCCCAACCTGACTGTGCAGGTCCCCATCGCCTCGGAGGAGTCCGACCTCTACGAGGAGACGAGCACTCAGTCTGACACCGAGGATGCCAAGGTGGGAGGCAGGGATTCAGGCCTTGAACAATGCCATTTGGGGTTACTTTTAGCTTTTCTGCATTGTGGACCAGACTTGGGATGTTTCAGCGAAAAATGACTCTCTGTTTCCCAGCATGAGGTGGGGGTCCAAGCAGAGGTTTTGGGTCAGGATATGGGGGTTTTGCTAATGCCTGCACTGCAGGGTCAATGCGCTCCTTTTGGGGTTAAAGATGTCCCAGAGGAACTTGATGCCAGGAAATCTGCTGATGGCACTAACATTGGATCCACTGCTAATGCCTCCGAAAGCTGCACTGGGGAGGGAGGGCACAGAACCAGATAGAGGGGCTTAGCACGAGCGAACATGAAGCGATGCATTTCGGATCCAAAGATGACGAGACAGCTGATATTGGCTGCATGGGGTCAGGGCTCGTGGGACACTGATGTGCGAGAATGAGAGGGGGAGGAGATGAGAAATGCAGAAAAACAATACCAGGTACACGAAGGAGGATGGTGGTGTGATGGGACATTGCTGCTAGCAATGGGTTTGCACCAAGGACCAGGAAGGATATGGGGAAATGTAGGGCAGCGGGGAAGCATACATTCAGGAAGGGAGAGCAGGGAGGTGATGCTAACACCCCCCTAGCCACCATGGGAGGACACGTCCAGCCTGGTCCATGGGGTCCCAAGGACCTCGGTTCCTTGCTCAGCCCATCGTCTGTGCTGGATTGGGTGGAGAAAATCCATCAAATGATGGCCAAGGTGCAGGCCAGCAGGATGGAGGAGCATCCTCCCCACAGGAGGGGATGGGACAGGCTGGCAGCCATCACGAGATGCCTGCCTCGTAATTAGAAACGAGGTGCTAATTGATAGCAGCTCTGGGAAGTTTGCTGCTTGCTCGCTGAGTTCACATGCCGTTGGTTAGCTCCAGATGGAGCCAAAGTCTTGCGCTGGGAACACGGTGACAGTGATGAGCTGGGAGATTTCTCTGGATGGGCTGCTCAGAAAACGCTGACAAATGCTCTTCCCTTGAACAGCAGCTGCTTGCTGAGACCACACCACCAAATCTGCCCCGGGCACTGGGTGCAGTGGGGCTCCTGGCTTACAGCAGTGTTCCCCAGCCTCCTGGTGGTTCTGCCCGCTGTGTGTCCTGCAGGCAGGTGGTTTCCATCTGTCCTTCCCCGGAGTCACAGCTTGCCTGGCTCCCAGCTGAGCCCTCCTAATCCCCCTGCTCCTCCTCTACTCCCAAGGACCCAGCAGGGAGCTGCCCCAAAAAGCAATGCCTTCATCCAACAGCGTGCTGTGTTCCGTGGGGCTGTAGGCAGCGATGATGCCCCACGTTACCCCATTGCCATCTTGGGGTCTTCTCTAGCCTGCAGGAGGATGGAGCACCTCCTTTATGCTCCACTGACCTCAGGGCAGGATGATCTCCTTCCATGCAAGCTGACACCATCCTGCATTCATTCCTCCCTATGAGAACCCCATCCAAGGTCTCCTGGTCGCTCTCATTTGGGATGGGCAGGTCTGGGGATTTGCTCCTCCTTCTCTAAAAGCCAGGGAAAAAAAAATTATAATAATTAAGAGGTAAAGCAGTCCCAGGGGTGTGCCAGGGTTTTCTCTCGTTATCAGCCCCTCCAGCCTTGCTGAGTGGTGTCTGGGAAGGCAGCCAAGCTGAGTGATGCAGGGAGAGCTATCTGGGACGCGGGTTTTGAACTTGGGTGAACCTCAGCCTACAAGCCCTGCGAGCCAGCAGAGTGCCACAGTGGCCAGCCAGGCTTCTCTGGGTCTAATTTTGCCATAGGCTGATTGGAAGAGGATTCATTAGGGCATGCGGACGTGGAGAGCAGCCCAGGGTGGGTGGTGGTGGGATGGGCGGAAGGATGGGGACAAGAGCTCCTCTGAACCCAGATGTAAAGCAAAGACTGTCCAACTCCATGTAGCAGTGATGCCCCCACGTTTGCAGCCCTCATTATCCAATGGGTTTTCCTGGGGCTGTTTGCATAGGAAAAAGATTCAGAGCAGTCTCCAAGCAAAGGGCTCCCAACCCTTAGCACTGGTCCATGATAAAACCCCAACAACAGATGACAGCTCCATCCTACACACATAAAACCCCAACGCCGGGTAACTCCTTTCTCTTTATGTTGGATTTAAATCTACTGCAAGTAGGGACTTGTGGTTTTGGGAACCAGCCAAGAGCTGGAAAGCTTTAGGAATGTTGCCATGATAAAGAGGAAATGTGTAGAAATGGAATCAGAGACACCTGAGGATTGACACCTGAGGATTAATTGCTGGCAGTATCTCCTTAAAAGCACTTCACATTCCCTCAGCTTTCTGCTTTCTTGAGTGTTTTGCCCCCATCAGGAGAGGGGCTGATGCCTGCACTGACAATACAGTGCGTTGGCAGGAGATGATCAAAAACAAAAAATCCAGTGGCCGACACAGGGCACTGTGTGGTTGTTTCCACGCCAGAGGATCCAGTAGGTCTGTTCTTTCCACTGAGAAAGTCTTGATGGGGCCTCTCCGTGGGGTTCACCCCCCCATCCCAGGGCTGAAAGTGCAAAGCCATACATGAGCATCCCCTACAAAAAGTCTGTTCCCAACTCAGCTCCCATGGAGCATCCCCCGGCCCTGCCTTGCCGCCCCGACCATCCTGAATCCCCCTCTCCTGTTGCAGAATCCCCTTTCCAGCGACAACGCCTCGTCCCTGTGCAGCACTGTGGACTACAAACCACCTCTGCCTGAGGAGGAGGAGGTGGCTGAAGCGGCTGAGGAGAGCAATGAGCCCGAGGAGTGCTTCACTGAAGGTGAGAGCTATGAGCACCCTGGAGAGGGGCGTTCCAAAACTCCAAATTCTCTGGTGGGGAGGTGACCCAGCCTCTCTGTCCCCACCCCCAGGCTGCGTCAAGAGGTTTCCCTGTCTGCACGTGGACATCACCAGCGACAGAGGGAAGATCTGGTGGAACATCCGGAAAACCTGCTTCCGCATCGTGGAGCACGACTGGTTCGAGACCTTCATCGTCTTCATGATTCTCCTCAGCAGCGGGGCGCTGGTAGGTCCCATCCCTCCTTTTGCCCCATCCCCTTTGCTCTCTCGCAGCTGAAAGCCAGATGTTTGGGTTAAAGCCCCTTTTGGGCCATGCCTGCTTGATGCAAGGGGTTCTAAGCGCCCTCCAGGAGCCCTGCATTGGTAGAGCCTCATGCAGCCCTCCCCAGTCTCTACTTTTCAAGCTGCCCCAGGAAAGTAGGGATGACACAGCCACGGCCATGCACCAAGCCATGCCGTGGCTCTAATGGAAGAATGACTGTCATGGAGCTCCACACCTCTTCCAGGCTTTTGAGGACATCTACATAGAGCAGCGGAAGGTGATCCGCACCATCCTGGAGTACGCCGATAAGGTCTTCTCCTACGTCTTTGTCATTGAGATGCTGCTCAAGTGGGTGGCCTATGGCTTCAAGGTGTACTTCACCAACGCGTGGTGCTGGCTGGACTTCCTCATCGTCGATGTAAGTGGTGCTGAATGACCACCTAAGAGATTTAGGGGGTTGTAGTAGGTTGTTGCTAACCAACCCTTGCTGGTATGGGAGTGAGGGCTTCAACAATGGTTTAAACTCACGGTAGCTGGGAGGAAGGCCCACCCCTTTTCCAGGCTGCAGGAACCCTTCTGAACCCTTTTGATGCTTTATGCATGCACCAAGCACACCGTGCTGTACTGGACCCCAGCAGAGATGTGAAGGGACACGGAGCAAACATTTACCTGCACAATATTTCTGTGTTCCGCATCACTTCTGCCCTCCTACCCAAAAGGAAGGGACATCCTGGGGGCAGCCCAGACACCAGAGACCCAAAGACTCAAAGCCAGTCCCTGTGTCCCAAGGGACCCAACATCATACCCACATGCTGGGAAGAGAGAAGGGCACGAGGTGCCAGGACATGGTTCACACTCTGTTTTTTTCCACCTGAGATGCTGCTCATTTCTTGGGCTGCTCCTTGCAGGTCTCCCTCATCAGTCTGACAGCCAACTGGTTGGGATACTCTGAGCTGGGAGCCATCAAGTCTCTGCGGACACTGAGAGCACTGAGACCTCTACGCGCCCTGTCCAGATTTGAAGGCATGAGGGTAGGTGCAGAGCTGGTCCCTTGCCGGTGACCTCCATTGGGAACCCATCCCAGGAGGTTTTCAGAGGCCTCCAGATTCTGAACACGGCCAAAGGACAGGGTTTGGGTTTTTGTGGTGCGGTGTGGAGCCAGGACTCGGGCTCGATGATCCAGTTCAGGATTTTTTGTGACTCTGTGGTTGTCTCTCCTTGCAGGTGGTGGTGAATGCCTTGCTGGGTGCCATCCCTTCCATTATGAACGTCCTGCTGGTCTGCCTCATCTTCTGGTTGATATTCAGCATCATGGGGGTGAACCTCTTTGCGGGGAAGTACTACCGATGCGTCAACACCACCACGGGGGACCTCTTTGACATCAGCGTGGTGAACAATAAGAGCGACTGCATGGCTCTCCTCCACACCAATGAGGTCAGATGGGTCAACGTCAAAGTCAACTTCGACAACGTGGGCTTGGGATACCTGTCCTTGCTGCAGGTGGTACGTACTGATCATAGCGCATCGTCATGGCATAGAGTCATCCATCGTAATCGTCACAGCAGAGTCAGCAATGGTCATTATCAAAGCATAGGGGGAACAAAGGCTGAAATGAGATGCATCTCTGAAGCCCAGACCAGGGTTCTTAGCTGCTGCTTAGCTCCAAGATTTAATTTAACCCCAAAACTCTGCAGGCTTGAGGAGGTAAGGGGCAAGATAGAAGATGGGAGGGGAAAAAAAAGTGTGATGAGGGAACTGTTGGGAATGAGTATGCAAAGCACCAAGGCTGGAGTTGTGGGAAGTCCTCCACAGCACGGCATGCAGGAGCAAGGAGGAGAAAGAGTTTTAAGCACCATTATTTGGGAAAGGAAGATGCCATGACCCATTGGCATAGAGCCACTCGAGCCTCCCATTTGCTCGACCTGTCTCTCAGTCTTCCCAAAATCCAGACTCCCATCCCCATTTTGCAGCCTCCTTGCATGGAGATGTTCTTGCTAGTGTGCGGTCTGCTACAGTGATAGGCTGCAAGAGTTTTGCCTAGGGGAGGTGACGACTGGAAAAAAGAGTGTGTGAGTGTTGGCCATGGGTGAATGCACCCGTGCTTCCATCAAACTCACCACAGCCAAGCAAGGCGAGCAGAAGGGGAACTGCTCACAGCAACGTTAATAAAAATATAGGTGTGGGCTCTGTTATTGGGTTACTCCCACTGGATCCAGGGGAACCAGTGGTTGCAGAACCAACACGTAACCCAAACTGATCAACCAGCTATAAACTCAGCTTCCTCTTCAAGGCTTGTTGTTTCCTCAGACTCGGGAAACAAGATGTTCGGGCTTTTTGCTTAACAAATCATCTGCAGAGGCCTGTAAAAGACACAATACGCCCCCACCTCACTGGGATAGAATCACAGAACCTTAGAATGACTGGGTTGGGAGGAAGAATGGTTCGGTTGGGAGGGACCTCAAAGATCATCCAGTTCCAACCCCACTACCTTGAGCCGGGATGCCAACCACCAGATAGGGCTGCCAAGGGCCCCATCCACCCTGGCCTCGAACACCTCCAGGGATGGGGCATTCACAGCTTCTCTGGGCAGCCTGTTCCAGCACCTCATCACCCACTCCATGAAAAATTTCCCCGTCATCTGAACCCCAACCTAAACCCCAAATGTGTCCCCGTTGCCTTCCACTCCCTTCATAGCCCCGTACACCTCCTGTTGAGCTTGATCTTCTCTCCCATCCCCACAGGCGACCTTCAAAGGTTGGATGGACATCATGTATGCCGCTGTGGACTCACGTGAGGTGAGGGACATCTCAGTACCAAGCTGGTTCCACCCATCCCAAAATGGGTCCCTGTACCAGCCCAGACCGTGGCCGTGGGATGCTGCAGCAAGAGAGACTTCCCTCTCTTCCCTACAGGAGCACAGATTTGCCTGTGCCCCACACACCCACACTCTGAGCACATTGTTTTTGTTGCCTTTTTTTAGCTTCAGAAGCATCTGTTCTGCTCGCCCCATCTGCAGCTGCTGAGCACTCGGGCAGAAAGCTGTTTGGAGTGAAAGGGTGCTCACCCCTGCCAAGAGCTTCCCTTGAAGTTGGGAATTGTGACATCTTGGGAAGCTCCAGATGAAATATGGAGCAGAATTAAATGATGTCTCTGGCATCTCGCTGTTCCCAAGCCCTGTGAGCATAGAGTCAAAGAAGCATAGTGCAGGCTCTGAGCATCCTTGTCCCGCTGCCCATGTGGTCCCTGCTCCCATGGGGACCTCTCAATCCACCCCACATCTGCCAAAGATTTTGTATCATGAACCCCATCTCTGTCTGGATATGGTGACCCATTGTCTGGGGGCTTGGGGACACACTCGGACACGTGGGGACACATTTCCCATCTCTCCTGATCAGATTGAAGAGCAGCCAGTGTACGAGATCAACCTCTACATGTACATCTACTTTGTCATCTTCATCATCTTTGGAGCCTTCTTCACCCTCAACCTCTTCATTGGTGTCATCATTGACAACTTCAACCAGCAGAAGAAAAAGATAAGTATTTTCTGGGTCTGGTCCAGGACAGAGGGGAGCAGCATGACCTTTCTTTTCCCCTCTGTGAGCCTTTCTCATCATTTTTCCATGCATTGGGGAAAGATGGAACAAAGAAGCAAAGAGCATGGGACAAATGGCCGGGTAGAGGGTGTGTAATGCGGTGTGTTGCTCGGAAGGAAGAGGTAGGTTCCTAAGGCTAACAGTGGTGATTACCTTTATACTTTGGAGGCAAAGACATCTTCATGACGGAAGAGCAGAAGAAATACTATAATGCCATGAAGAAGCTTGGCTCCAAGAAACCCCAGAAGCCCATCCCCCGGCCCTCGGTACGTTGGGGTAATCCCCATGGCATGCAGTGAGCCACCAGCTGTCCCAAAGTGAACGGGGAGGGTTTGGGGATGAGCTGTTCCAGCACAAAGAGCCAGTTCCTGGCTCCTTGGAAAGGACCTTGCTAAGAGCTGGGGCATCAGAAGAGGTTCACATCTGGCAATCTCGTTTGGGTCTGTTCTTCAGCCCTGGGCCTGCTGACAAGGGCAAGGGGGGATCCGTTTTGTAGGTGCTGAGGATTTTCTCCCATCTCCTCTCTCCAAGAGGAGTCAGACTCAGGGAAACCTCAGCTTCCATTGCTCCTAGAAAGGAAACTGGTCCACCCAAACATACACAGTTGTGATTTGGGCTTTCCCAGCTCAAATGAGGTATTTTCTCATGGGTTTATTATTGCCCTGATGGATGTACTTATGAAACAACTACCTCCTGTGCCCACACCTCCTGGCCATAGTGGTTCCAGGTGCTGGGTATCCTCCCACAGCTTCCTGCACGGTCCTAAATCCGTTTCCTTCTTCTCTTCCTGTTGTGTCTTCGTTTTGTGTGTGTCTGTGTCCTGTGTTCCCACCTCACCTCCGGTTCTCCACCACCACCCCTATGGCAGAACAAGTTTCAAGGGATGGTGTTTGACTTTGTTACCAAGCAAGTGTTTGACATAACCATCATGATCCTGATTTGTCTTAACATGGTGACCATGATGGTCGAAACAGACGATCAAAGCGAGCTCAAAACAGACATCCTCTACAAAATCAACCTGGTCTTCATCGTCATCTTCACTGGAGAGTGTGTGCTAAAGATGTTTGCCTTGCGCTACTACTACTTCACCATTGGCTGGAACATCTTTGACTTCGTGGTGGTCATCCTCTCCATCGCAGGTAAGCACGGGCGCTCCGCTGGATAATGAAGAGTAGAAGTGGTGGGGGCAGGGGGAAGCCAATGAAACCCTGGGACAAGAAGGATGCAAGGTCACCCTGTGCCAACTCACCTCCCTGTCCCATGTGCCGAGCACACCAGATTAACCTCTTTTCCATCCTTTCACAGGTATTGTCCTCTCAGACATCATAGAGAAGTACTTTGTGTCACCCACGCTCTTCAGGGTCATCAGGCTGGCGAGGATTGGCCGCGTCCTCCGGCTGATCCGAGGAGCTAAAGGCATCCGGACACTGCTCTTCGCTCTCATGATGTCCCTCCCTGCCCTGTTCAACATCGGCCTCCTGCTCTTCCTCGTCATGTTCATCTACTCTATCTTCGGGATGTCCAACTTCGCCTACGTAAAGAAGGAGGCAGGGATCGATGACATCTTCAACTTCGAGACTTTTGGGAACAGCATCATCTGCCTCTTCCAGATCACCACGTCGGCCGGATGGGATGGGCTGCTCAGCCCGATCCTAAACAGCGGTCCCCCCGACTGCGACCCCAACCTGGAGAACCCTGGCAGCTCGATAAAGGGCAACTGTGGCAATCCATCCATCGGCATCTTCTTCTTCTGCAGCTACATCATCATCTCCTTCCTCATCGTGGTCAACATGTACATCGCCATCATCCTGGAGAACTTCAATGTGGCCACGGAAGAGAGCAGCGAGCCCCTCTGCGAAGACGATTTTGAGATGTTTTATGAAATCTGGGAGAAGTTTGACCCGGATGCCACCCAGTTCATTGCGTACAGCACTTTGTCTGACTTTGTGGACACCCTACAGGAGCCGCTCAGAATTCCCAAGCCGAACAAGATCAAGCTGATCACCATGGATTTACCAATGGTCGCTGGGGACAAAATCCACTGCCTGGACATCCTCTTTGCCCTGACCAAGGAAGTGCTGGGAGACTCCGGAGAGATGGACGCCTTGAAGGACACCATGGAGGAGAAGTTCATGGCTGCCAACCCCTCAAAGGTCTCCTATGAACCCATCACCACCACTCTGAAGAGGAAACACGAGGAGGTGTGCGCAACGAAAATCCAGCGGGCGTTCCGGAGGTATCTGCTGAGGCGCTCGGTCAAGCAGGCGTCCTACATGTACCGGCACAGCAAGGACGAAGAGGCGCTGATTGGGGACGCCCCTGAGAAGGAAGGTCTGATTGCAACCAAAATGCATGAGATGTATGGGAACAGTGGGACCGATGCGGAGATGGGCGCTGCTATTGATCTCACACCCGTCCCGAGCTCAGAGACTCAAAGTGCTCCCGTAGAAGCAAAGCCACCGGGTGGGCAGCGCGTCGTGAAGGAGTCATTGGTATAACAGAGAGCGACTCCTGCTTCCTGGCATCTGAAAAGACTCTGTTTGTATCTCCTCTTCAAGAAACCTTCCGTGTTCAGGTCAATAGGTCTTAGATGTTGAGCTGATTTCGGATGTTTCAAGCTGACACCTTCATCTTCTGAGCGGGATCTCCTCCTGATCCTTTTTTATAGCTCACTGCACTCGCGAAGAGTTGGATATTTTTCTTATGTGATTGAAATCTCTCTGTTGTTGGTGAAAGAGAAACATTTTAGTTTTGACATGATCTAATCGCGGTAACGACGTTCTTCAGTCATTAACAGACGAGTACGGCTGTCCTTTTACTTCAGGTAATTGTTCATTAATGTTATTTCACAATTTCTTGCGTATGACTCCCCCAGAGGGGGCCGGTGAAAGATGAGCCAAGTGAAATAACATCAAGAACAATTACAGAAAGGTTTATGTGAACAAAAATCTCCAAAGTCTTAAAGTCGCACCCTTCTTTGGGATCTTTTAATAAGCTCTATGGATTTGTTTTACTTTTTGTTATCTACGAAGAAAGTGCAATGATGTCTTAAACATTTGTTTGCATCGCCCAAACAAAGCATCCGCAGATACGTTCTCAGGGGTAAATATCGGGTGTTAAAGGTCTCGGAATACGCATCGAAATCATAAATCATTCAGGTCTCCATGGTTCAAATGTAAACTCCATTTCTATTCATACTCCTCTTCTGTTTTTCCCGTTCCATCCAGATTTCGTGGCATGAAAGTGATGGGCAGAGGTGGTCTCCTCCGGGAATTCCTTGTAACAAAACCACTTTGAGCCCTACAGCAAGCGGAAATTAGTATTAATTAAGGAGACGTATCCCTGGGGTCTGGGGAATGGTCTTTGCGTTGAGTTGCTCCAATGGGGCCCCATAAGTCTTGAGATCAAAACAACCACGAACCAAAACCTCTTCCACTTAAAACAAGGGCTGCTGCGTGAAGCCAAAGAGTCTGTCTTTTTTCCTCTTCCTTTTCTGTTTTTTATTATTATTATTATTATTATTATTATTAATTATTCTTCCTTCTTCCTCGGGCTGGTTTTGGCTCCCAGCCGTTGCGGATGCCCTGTGGCACCCCATGGAGCTCGGTGGGTCCCCGTGTGTTCGGCCGGGCGCTTTCCGGCCCGGGTTGAGGTTCACAATGAATGCTGCTTGTATGTACGTGTCGTCGGTGACGGGAAAATGCCAAAGAGCAGAGTTTGTGTGAGCTAAAGCCATTTTTCTTTGTACATTTCATAAAATAAACAACCGTGAACGGTCTCTTATTACAATACCAAATGCGCTGGTGTGCGTTAGGGTAGGAAGTGCTTTCCATACCGCTGGGAGGGGAAATCACCTCCCCAGCCATAAACACCCCTCCCTCTGCCGGGGGTCTGGGGACCTCCTGGATGGGTCTGGACCACAATATGGTGCTGTCCAGAACCTCCAGACTGAAACCCCCCAGCACCCCCAGAGCTGCTCATGGATGGGACCATGCACTGCTGGGTGCCTCCTCCCAACCCTGCGGGGGTTACAGGAGACACAGCTGTGGGTCCAGCCAAGGAGAAGGGGTGGCAAGGGGTGGACCCCCCTGGCTGCACAGCATCCCAGGGAGGAGGTGAAGGATGTTTGTGCATTGATGCGTGGTGAAGGCTGAGCCACTTCCAGGACCTACTGACGTCCCCACGGGCCGTGGCATGGCCTCAGCGCTGTTTTCTCTTTGCTGGAACAGCTCACGCAGGGGCCAATGTAATCCAAGCAGGGCCCCCACGCAGGCAGAGGGCTGCAGGGAGGGGTGGCACAAGCCAGCATCCCTGTCCCGCTGCGGTGACAGAGAGGACAGCGGTGAAACCCAAGCCACCATGAATAGGAATGGGCTGGGGAAGGGTGCAGCTGCCTGGCAGTGGCTCTGCCCTGCTCATAGCACAGCTTGTCCCACCCCGGGGGCATCTCCACCTCTTCTGCCTTGCTGGGACACCGTGGCCTGGCTGTGTTTTTGCAGCAAGTTCATATAACGCATGGCACAATCCCTTAGCTCTGTAGAGAAGGCACCTCTCCCATCATCTCTTTCCCTCCTGGGGCCACAGTTTCTCAGTAAACCTTTATTTCTGCTTGCACACAGGCTGGCTCCCAGCAGCACCGGATGCTCAGAAACGGCAGAAAGGAAACAACCTGCAGGAGGTGGGGGTTTGGAGAGGCCCCAGGAGGCAGAGCCGGGCTCTGGGGACCAGCTCGGCTGGCAAAAGTACCCCAAGGTGTTTTTTGCAGGGAGTTACGGCTCAGTGCTCACCTGCAGAGCATGGCACTTGGAGATATGGTGTGGCACAGTGATGGGGAACCACCGAGCTGAGTCAGAGCCAAGGGGTGGGGCACAGCCCTGGGGTGCAATGGTAGAACCATTACAGCTGGAAAAGACCTCCAAGGCCATCACGCCTAACCATCAACCCAGCCCCACCATGTGCACTCATAGAACGATACGATCACAACAAATTTAAGACTGGAAAAGACTTCTAAGATCACCAAGTCCAAGCATCAACCCATCCCCCCCATGCCCACTAAACCACATCTCCAAATAGAATCATAGAATTGTTAAGGTTGGAAAAGACCTCCAAGATCCCCAAGTCCAACCCCAACCCGTCCCCACTGTGCCCACTCATAGAATCACTCCGGTTGGAAAAGATGGTTGGACTTGATGATCTTGGAGGTCTGTTCCAACCTGAATGATTCTATGGCGGGGATGGGTTGGGTTGGACTTGGAGATCTTGGAGATGCCCCCATCGCACCGTGTTCATTCACTGAATAGTTATGGTTGGAAAAGACCTCCAAGATCACCAATCCAACCCTAGCCCAACCCCACCATGCCCTCCTGTAGAATCATTCAGGCAGAAGAAGACCTCTAAGACCACCAAGTCCAACCCCAACCCATCCACACCACGTCCCTCAGTGCCACATCTCCACGGTTCTAACACTTCCAGGGTTGGTGACTCCCCCACCTCCCTGGGCAGCCTGTTCCCAAATCCTGCCTCACTTGGGCTTCCTATGGGGACAGCGCTGGCACTTGTCCCCAACACCTTTGCAAGCCCAGGGTTGGCATTGCCAAGCACAGGGACAGCCACCTCAGCGTCTGCGCTGCATTCAAAACCACCCCCCCCAGGAAAGTCCCCGCCGCAGCCCATTTACATGAGCAGGAAAGGCAGCGTCGTGCATAGAGCAGCACTTCGCCATTTTTGGGTGCGGAGGTCGGAGCGCCACGGTGCAAAGGTTGGCGCCTGGATGCTGCCCTGCTGCCCGCAGTGAGAAGATGGGGGATTTCTGCAGGAGGCTGTGGGTGCTCCAGGCCAACCTCTGGCTGATGGCCGTGGCTGCAGGTAGGCACCCAGCGCAGGCTTCGCGTTGCACAGGGTCGCAGCAGCGAGGAAGCCCTAACGGTGCCCCGCGTCCCTACGCTTTGTGCACTACAGGATTCCACCCATCCAACCACATCCAAATGGATCTGTTCTAAACTTTGTGGTCGTGCGTGAAGATAGCCCATGGGTGATGGAGCGCTGGGGATGGGAGCGGGTGGGCAGCTGGGAGCAGCAGAGCCTTCGTGGCCATGGGCAGAAAAAAGGGATTTTTCACCATTTATGACCCTTAGAGATCAGAGTGTGGGAGGAAATTGGGATAACACATTGCTGAGGCCTCAGAGAAGCCACCTCCCTTTGCTCCATGGGCTTGAGCACCAAGGACAGGAGGAGAAATGGGAGCAAAAAGGTTTTGGGGAGTGGAACTGTATGGGCTTCCCATCCCTGCAGAATCAGCGTTCCAACCCAGGACGTGGCTCCTGTCCCCTTCCTCCCCGTCTTGCTCAGTGCAGGGAATCCACAAACCCTGCAGCAGCTCCCACCCCATCTTCAGAACAGGGGTCTTTCCTTGGGGGTCTTTCCCCCAGAGGGCATCTGCTGGGTGCCCACCTGGGCCCTGCACGGATTTTGGGTCACCAGGTTTTGCTATGGCTCTTGGGGTGGCATTGGGGGACCCGCTGCAATGGGGACTTTGGCTTTGGAAGCTCTGTGGATCGGCACTCTGGAACCAGTGGGGTTTGGCGAACACGCAGCGGGCAGATGGAGCTGGGCACTGAAGCGATGCGGTAAACAGAGCTGTGCTTCCTGCCCAGCTGCAGCAAGAGGAACCGGGGCGCCCGTGGTGCTGGGGGTCCCCAGTTTTAGTAGCAATGGCAGGTCTGAGTGGGACATCAACCAGAAAGCAGCTTAGAGGAAGCTCCTCCTTACCTAGAGGAAATTCGGGAGATGGGTTGGACTTCAAAGGGTTTGTACCCATTTGTCCTGGTTGATGCTCCCAAGCATGCTGTCCCCTGTGGGGTGGGCATGCACAGTACATTGGGGATTTCTTATGTGCAACATGGGGTTGTCCTACATGGGTTTGTCCTGCATGGACTTGTACTACAAGTGTTTCTACTATGTGGGTTTGTCCTATATGGGTTTGTCCTACAAGGGCTTGTCTTACAAAAGTTTGTCCTACATGGGTTTGTCCTACATGTTCTTGTCCACATGGGTTTGTCCTACATGAGTTTATCCATAAGGTTTGTCCTATATGGGTTTGTCCTACAAGTTCTTGTTCTCATGGGTTTGTCCTACACAGGTTTGTACTATTTGGGTTTGTCCACATGGGTTTGTCCTACATGAGTTCGTCCTAAGAGGGCCTGTCCTACATGGGTTTCCCCTATATGAGTTTGTCCTACATGTTCTTGTCCACTTGGGTTTGTCCTACATGAGTTTGTCCTACGAGGGCTTGTCCTACATGGGTTTGTCGTACAAGTTCTTGTCCACTTGGGTTTGTCCTATATGAGTTTGTCCTACAAGTTCTTGTCCACACAGGTTTGCCCTACATGGGTTTGTCCTACACAGGTTTGTACTATTTGGATTTGTCCACTTGGGTTTGTCCCACATGAGTTTGTCCTACATAGGCTTTTCCTAAATGAGTTCATCCTACATGTTCTTATCCACATGGGCTTGTCTTACATGGGTTTGTCCTACATGGGTTTGTCCTACACAGGCTTGTCTGCATGGGCTTGTCCTACACAGGCCCTTGTCCACTGTCTCAGGCCCCTTCTCCTGTCCTGCAGGTGGGATCCCAACAGACGGGAACAGCACCAGTAACAGCACAGGTAACACCTCCAACCTGCCGGGCTCTCCCCCATGTCCCCTGCTGCCTCCCATCCATGGGGCTGCCCGTCGCCAGCAGAGCTGGAGATGCCCCACAGCCCTTCCCCAGGCTGTGCCCCCCCCCATGGCACGTCCCCAGCCCCACATTTGCAGAGCTGGATCCGCTTTGACTCTCTTACAATTGGGCTGTAATGGGGGAGCACACTGGGCCTAACAAGGCGCAGCCAGAGAGGGGTGGGAGCACCAAGAAACCATTCCGATGAAGCCGTTCCCATAGAAAATGAAGACTCTGCTCTCAAAGCCTGTTGGCTTGTCGTGCCCACCCCTGTCCCCCGTAGGCAGCAGGTGCTTCGGGATGCAGCAGAACCCACGCTACATGGCCGCCAAGAAGAACACGCGTGTCCACTTCGTCTGCTACACCAGTCAGCCCCACGCCATGCAGTGGTACAAGGCACTGACGGATGAAGAGAAGTTCCACCCGCTGGACCTGAGCTCCGACCGCTTCAGCATCAATATTACACATGACCGCATCAACTTCACCATCTTCAAGATCAGCTACGAGGACAACGGCGTCTACGTGTGCGACAGCAAGAACCTCACGGAGGAGAGGAGGCAGCCGTACTTGTGCGGGACCGAGCTCAGAGTCATGAGTGAGTGGGAGCCCCATCACTTCCATCACTCCGCTTTTTCTCTTTTTTTAACCTTTTTCCCATCTCTGTAAACCCCACATCACGCTCCTGTGCACCCAGCTCTCCCTGTGCTGGACATGTGGTACATGCCATCCTATCTGGGATGGCCTGTGTGGGTTTGTTCCCATGGGTTTGTCCCCATGGGTTTGTCCTACATGGGCTTGTCCACATGGGTTTGCCCTACACGGGCTTCAGATACAGCCATGGGTGCTCCATCACACAGCAGGTGCGTGATGCATCTTCACATGCACTTCGCCCATCCCATAGACACATCCCAGGGTCTGCACTCCTCATACAAACCACATTCTCCCTGCTCCCGGTCTTGCCCAGGACAACCCATAGTGGAGCTGGTTCCTCACGCCAGCCCCAGCGGGTTGCAGTGCTCTGGTCTCTCCCAAGGAACGTTGTCCCAGTCCCGTCCTCTCTGGCACGAACCTGTGTCCCCACTCACTGGGAGCCCAGCATGGAGACAGGACTCAGTGTTTTCCCTGTGCTGATGCTTCCAGGTAACAGAACCATCGAGCAGACCCAGAGCAGGAACACGCTGAAGGACGCCATCATCATCATCCAGTCCATCCTGCTGGTCATCTTCATCAGCGTCCCCATGCTCCTCTTCCTAGAAAAGGTGAGTGACAGCATCTCCAGTACTGGGACTGTCTCCAGTTTTGCCTTTGCTGTTCTCCCACCATGTCCTGGGCAGAGCAGTGAGGGCAGAGACTGGGATTGGGGGCACTGAATGGGAGCATTTTATGGGGTGTGTGGGACCGTCTGTGGGAGCTGTGGGACCTGGCCTTGGGGCAGGGGATGGAGGACCCCATAGCAGGCTGTGCTGGTGACACTCAGCCTGTGGCCTTCTTCTCCATAGGGTGACGGAAAGGAAAGCCCTGAGGAAGACCACACCTATGAGGTAATGCTGCATGAATGATAGAAATACCTCTACATAAAATCAGCTTGACCCTTGAACTAGCCAGCTGTGCCCTCCTGGGTATCTGCCAGCCCTTGTGGGGCACATGGGGCACGTTCATCCCCAGTGCTTACTGCACGTTGGCCTTAAAGGGCTGCTGATAGAGCCGAGCCAAGCTCTACACACGTTCACCCACCTATCACCATCTCCTCCCATCCCAGAAGCTGCCCTCTCCTCTGGGGGAACACTCTGGGGATGGATCCCCACTGGGAGTCCCTGTATCCCAACCTCCTCCTTCTTGGTGCAGGGCCTGGAGGTGGAGCAGATGGCCACCTATGAGGACATCACTCCTTTCCGGGACGTGAAGGCCAAATGGACGGTTGGGGAGCACCCAGGAGAGGAGTGAGGGGTGCTGCACCCACCACCAGGACGGCACCGGCAGCACCACCCCATGGCAGCACCACACTGGTGCCACCATGGACTTCCAGGGTCCTGGTGCCACCGTGAACCTCCAAGGACTTGGAGCCACCACCTCCAGCTGCCTCATACAGAGCTCGGGTCCTGCTGCCCCTCAGCTCTCGCTTGGCCGCATCCAGGCTGTGCCCAGCAAGACTGTCCTGCCCTGGCTGCTGCCCTTCCTGCCCCACTGCTGAACCCCAAAAGCATTTGTAGATATTAGGAACCAACCTCAGAGCCCAACAACCCCAAACGCCAGGCAGCCCCACACCACGGTGCTGAGCTGTGGCATGGTTAATGCCACCGAGGTGCTATGCCGGTGACCCCATGGACACACGCAATCCCTCCCTGTGCTGCAAGGACCCTGCCAGGCTGCGAGACCCCACCACCAGCCCCGTGCTCCTGGTAGGGGAGCCACAGCGAGCAGCACCATGGGGCTGGTAGATCTGGGGCCACTGTGTATCTCTCAAACCACAGACGTGTCCAGTTGGCCAAGCTGGAATTTGGCCAAGCTGGTTGTTGTCTGAGACGGAGGATCCTCCAAAAGTGCCTGGTTTTATCCCAGAGACCTGAGGAAAGAATGGGGAGACAACGGCACCCAGAGGGCTTGCTCCTCTCCAGGCAAGAGCTGTGTCACAAGGACGTCCCCTGGTGAGGGACACTCTCAGAACCGATGGGAAGGATGTAAATAGTGGGACGCAAATGTCCGACCGCTCTTTCAAGTCCTAATAAAGGTGATGGGTGAATTCCCACCTTGCACGCCGAGCTGTGTTGTGCCGTGCCCGGTCCTGGGGTGCCCCTGGTGCCCGGGTGTCGGGGGTGGCAGTGGGATGAAGGTCCCTCGCAGAGCACCTGCACCGCTCGGTTCACTGCGCTGCGGCCCCGAGGAGAAGCAGACGGAGCGTGGCACTTCCTGAAACAGCCTGCCAAAATTGAGGGTAAACTGTGAGCAAACAGGGCTCTCAGCAGGGAGGAGTGAGCCCCGGGTTCCCGAGCTGGTCGGGATTTTAGGACGAGCGGGGCTCACCCCTCCAGACCTTGTTTCCAGTGATGAAATGGAAGAGGAAGGAGGGCATTTCGGCCTTCCCAGTTCCCAGCTGCTTTCTCTGCTCCGTGTCAACAGCTCACCCAACCAACCGAGCAGGGCCACGCCAACACAGAGGACCTGCAGCTTGCACCTGTGGAGGAAACCACGGGTGACAAAAGCAGTTTCGGTGACCCCAGTTCCGCTCCGCTGCTTGGTTACCCACAGCACAGGGCCCCAGCTTCCTTTGAAATGCCAGAAGCAAATAAATATTTCTGCATTTCTGCGTTGCTTTAATTGCTTAGATTCGTCTCTAGGAAGCAGAGAGAGAGGGTTTCTTTTAGTTTTATGCTGAAATAAGTTTGTATTTAAAGTGCAGTCAACGCAAGTAAGTGTGTGTCAGTATGTACAGTCCAGGCTCTGTGACGTTGCCTGACCTGTATCCCAGCAGCGGTGCATGGTCGGGCACACACACCTGCACGGAACGCTGCTTCCTTTGTCCAAATGCTGCTGGGGTGCTCACAGCACAGCAAGGGGATGGGTACCATGGGGAAGGGAAGGGAAGGGAAGGGAAGGGAAGGAAAAAGGAGAGCGGGAAAGGAAAGGGGGAAAGGAGAGCGGGAAAGGAGAGGGGGAAGGAGGGGAAGGAAAGGGAAAAAGGGGAAAAGGGAAAAAGGGAAAAAGGAAAGGGAAGGGGGGAAAAGGAAAGAAGGGAAGGGAAGGGAAGGGAAGGG